>NW_027526104.1:0-171164 GCF_052094955.1 Ictidomys tridecemlineatus
ATTGGGATGCAGAAGTACCTTTAAGGGGAGAAGAGATTGAAGACTGCGGTATAGGACTGTTACCAATAGCAGAGGTTGGAGACTGGGTTGCAGAAGGACTGTTACAGAGAGCAGAGTTTTGAGACTGCAGTGTAGAAGGAGTGTTACAGAGAGCAGAGTTTGGAGACTGAGGTGCAGAAGGACTCTTACAGAAAGCAGAGGTTGGAAATTGGGGTGTAGAAGGACCGTTACAGAGAGCAGAGGTTGGAGACTGCGGTACAGAAGGCCTGTTACACAGAGCAGATCTCGGAGACTGGGAAGCAGAAGGACTGTTGCAGAGGAAAGAAGTTGGAGACTGAGGTGGACTAGGAATGTTACAGAGAGCAGAGTTTAGTAACTGGATTGCAGAATGATCTTACAGAGAGCAGAGGTTGGGGACTGTGGTGCAGAAGGACTGTTGCACACAGCAGAAGTTGGAGACTGGGGTCCAGAAAAATCGTTGCAGACAGCAGATTTTAGAGACTGAGGTGCAGACGGACAGTTACAGAGATTAGAGTTTGGAGACTGGTGTGCAGAAAGAGTGTTACAGAGAGCACAGTTTGGAGACTGGGCTTCAGATGGATCTTACAAAGAGCAGAGTTTAGATACGGGGTTGTAAAAGGACTGTTGCAGAGAGCAGATGTTAGAGACTGGGATAGACAAGAATCATTGCAGAGAGAAAAGGTTTAAGACTGGATTGCATAAGGATCTTACAGAGAGCAGAGTTTGGTGACTATGGTGCAGGAATGATGCCGAGAGCAGAGGTTGGAGACTGGGGTGGGGAAAAATCATTGCAGAGAGAAGAGGTTGAAGACTGGGGTTCTGAAGGCCTGTTACAGAGAGCAGAGTTTCGAGACTGAGTTGTAAAATTCCTGTTACAGAGAGCAGAGGTTGGAAACTATTCTGCAGAAGGACTGTTACAGAGAGCAGAGTTTTGAGACTGGGTTGCAGAAGGGTCTTACAGATAGCAGAGGTAGTAGACTGAGGTGCAGAAGGATCGTTGCAGAGAGAAGAGTTTTTAGACTGAGTTTCTCAACGACTCTTGCAGAGAGCAGATGTTGGAGACTGGTGTGCAAATGGATTGTTGCAGAGAGCAGAGGTTGGAGACTTGTGTGCGGAAGGACTGTTACAGAGAGCAGAGTTTGGAGACTGGGTTAAAGAAGGATCTTACAGAGAGAAGAGGTTAAAGAATCAGGTGCAGAAAGACTGTTACAGAGAATAGATGTTGGAGACTGAGGTGCAGAAGTAACGGTGCAGAGTACAGAGTTTGGAGACTGAGGTGCAGAAGGATTGTTACAGAGAGCAGAGGTTGGAGACTGGGGTGCAGAAGGACTGTTGCAGATAGCGGACTTTGGAGACTGGGGTGCAGAAGGACTGTAATAGAGAGCAGAGGTTGGAGACTGGGGTGCCGAAGGACTGATACAGAAAGCAGAGATTTGAGTCTGGGGTGTAGAAAGACCGTTACAGAGAGCAGAGGTTGGATTCTGCAGTACAGGAGGAATGTTACAGAGAGCAGAGTTTTGAAACTGGGGTGGAGAAGGACTGTAGAAGAGAGCTGATGTCGGTAACTAGGGTGCCGAAGGACTGTTGCAGAGAGCAAAATTTTGAGACTGGGGTGCAGAAGAACTGTTGCAGAGAGCAGAGGTTTGAGACTGGGGTGCAGAAGGACTGTTACAGAGAGAAGAGATTGGAGAGAGAGGTACAGAAGAATATTACAGAGAGCAGAATTTGGAGACTGAGGTGCAGAAGGACCGTTGTAGAGATCAGAGGTTGGAGACTGGGGTGCAGTAGGATCATTGCAGAGAGTAGAGGTAGGAGACTGGGGTGCAGATGGATCGTTTCAGAGAGCAGAGTTTCGAGACTAGAGTGCAGAAGGCCTGTTAGAGAGAGGAGAGTTTGGAGACTGGGGTGCAGAAGGACTAGTAAAGAGAGCAGATTTTGAAGACTGGGTTGCTGAAGGATCTTACAGAGAGCAGAGGTTGGAGACTAAGGTGCAAGTGGACTGTTACAGAGAGCAGAGGTTGGAGACTGGGGTGCAGAAGGATCATGGAGAGCAGAGGTTTCAGACTGAGGTGCAGAAGGACTGTTACAGAAAGCAGAAGTTTTAAATTGAGGTGCAGAAGTACCGTTACAGAGAGCAGAGGTTGGAGACTACATATAGAAGGACTGTTACAGAAAGCACAGGTTGGCGACTGAGGTGAAGAAGGATAGAAACAGAGAGCAGAGGTTGGAAACTGGGGTTCAGAAGGACTGATACAGAAAGCAGAGGTTGGAGACTGGGGTGCAGAAGGACCTTTACAAAGACCAGAGTTCTGTGAATGCGGTACAGAAGGACTGTTACAGAGAGCAGATATTGGAGACTGGGGAGCAGAAGGTCTGTTGCAGAGGACAGATTTTGGAGACTGGGGTGCCTCAGGACCCTTGCAGAAAGCCAAGTTTGGCGACTAGGTTGGAGAAGGAATGTTAGAAAGAGCAGAGTTAGGAAACTGGAGTGCAGAAAGATTTTAAAGAGTGTAGAGGTTGGAGACTGTGGTGCAGAAGGACTGTTGCAGAGAGCAGACGTTGGAGACTGGGGTCCAGAAAGATCGTTGCAGAAAGCAGAGTTGGCAGATTGGGATGCAGAAGGCTGTTGCAGAGAGCAAAGGTTGGAGACTGAGGTGCAGAATGACTGTTACAGAGAGCAGATATTGGAGACAGGGGTTCAGATGGATCTTTGAGAGAGCAGAGCTCAGAGACTGAGGTACAGAAGGATTTTAACAGACAGAAGAGGTAGGAGACTGGGGTGCAGGAGGTTCGTTTCAGACAGCAGAGTTTTCAGACTGTGGTGTAGAAGGACTATTGCAGAGACCAGATGTTGGAGACTGGGGTGTAGAAGGAGTGAAGAGAGCAGAGGTTGGAGACTGTGACTAAGAATGATCGATGCAGAGAGAAGAGATTGAAGACTGCTGTGCAGAAGGAATGTTACAGAGAGCAGAGCTGGGAGACTGGGATGGCGAGGGATCTCACAGAGAGCAGAGGTTAGAGACTGAAGTGAAGAAGTACTGTTACAGAGAGTATAGGTTGGAGACTGAGGTGCAGAAGGACCGTTGCAGAGAACAGAGTTTGCAGACTCAGGTGCAGAAAGATTTTTACAGAGAGCAGAGTTTGGAAACTGGGGTCTAGAAGAACTGTTGCACAGAGCAGAGGTTGGAGACTGAATTGCAGAAGGACTGTTTCAGAGAGCAGAGGTTATAGACTGGGGTGCAGAAGGTCTGTTACAGAAAGCAGAGACTCTGGTATCGGGTACAAAAAAAGCATTACAGAGAGTAGACGTTGGAGAATGCAGTAAAGAAGGACTGCTGCAGAGAGCAGAATTCAGAGACTGGGGTGCAGAAGGACTATTGCAGAGAGCAGAGGTTGGAGACTGAGGTACAGAAGTCCTGTTACATAGAACAGAGAATTTGGAGACTGGGTTGCAGAAGTATTTTACAGAGAGCAGAGTTGGAAGAATGAGGTGCAGAAGGACTGTTACAGGCAGCAGAGGTAGGAGACTGGGGTGCAGAATGTTCGTTGAAGACAGCTTATTTTTCAGACTGAGGTGCAGATGGACTGTTGCAGAGAGCAGTTGTTGGAGACTTGGGTGCAGAAGGACTGTTGCAGAGAGCAGAGTTTGGAGACTGGGGTTAAGAGAGATGGTTCCAGAGAGCAGAGGTTGGAGACTGGTGTTCAGAAGGACTGTTGCAGAGAGCAGATTTTGGAGACTGGGTTTTAGAAGGATACTACAGGGCGCAGAGGTTGGTGAGTGAAGTGCAGAACGACTGTTACAAAGAGTAGAGGTTGGAGACTGGGCTGCAGAAGGACTGTTTTAGAGAGCAGTGGTTGGAGACTGGGGTCCAGAAGGACTGTTGCAGAGAGCAGAGGTTGGAGGCTGAGGTACAAAAGTCCTGTTACAGAGGGAAGAGTTTGGAGCCTTGGATGCAGAAGGACTGTTTCAGAGAGAATAGGTTGGATACATGGGTGAAGATGGGTCTTACAGAGAGAAGAATTTGAAGACTGAGGTGCAGAAGGACTGTTGCGGAGATCAGAGGTAGTAGACTGGGGTGCAGTAGGATCATTGCAGAGAGCAGAGGTTGGAGACAGGGGTGCAGTAGGATCGTTGCACAGTGCAGATTTTGGAGACTGGAGTGCAGAAGGCCTGCTACAGAGAAAAAAGTTTGGAGACTGGAGTGCAGAAGGCCTGTTATAGAGAGGAGAGTTTGGAGAAAGACTGCAGTATAGAAAAACTGTAACAGAGAGCAGAGGTTGGAGACTTAGGTGCAGAAGGATAGTTACAGAGAGCAGAGGTTTTAGAATAAAATTCGGAAGGACTGATACAGAAAGCAGAGTTTGGAGACTGGGTGCAGAAGGACCGTTACGGAGAGTAGAGTTTGGAGACTGCGGTACAGAAGGACTGTTACAGAGAGCAGATGTTGGAGACTGGGGAGCAGAAGGACTGTTGCAGAGGACAGAGGTTGAAGACTGGGGTGTTTCAGGATATTTGCAAAAAGCAGAGGTTAAAGAATGGGGTGGAGAAGGAATATTACACAGAGCAGAATTTGGATACTGGAGTACAGAAGGATCTCACAGGGAGCAGAGGTTGGATACTTTGGTGCAGAAGAACTGTTGAAGAGAGCAGAGGTTCAAGACTGGGTTGGAGAAGGACTGTTTCAGAAAGCAGAGGTTGGAGACTGGGGTGCAGAAGGACTGTTGCAGAGATCAGAGTTTGGAGACTGGAGTGCAGAAAGACTGTTGCAGAGAGCAGAGGTTGGAGACTGACGTGCAGAAGTCTTGTTACATAGAGCAGAGTTTGGAGACTGAGGGGCAGAAGGATTGTTACAGAGAGCAGAGTTTGCAGACTGGGGTGAAGAAGGACCCTTACAGAGAGCAGAAGTTGGATTCTGCAGTACAGGAGGACTGTTACAGAGAGCAGAGGTTGGAGACTGGGGTGGAGAAGGACTGTAAAAGAACGCTGATTTTGGTAACTAGGGTGCCAAAGGACTGTTGGAGAGAGCAGAGTTTGGAGACTGGGGTGCAAAAGAACTTTTCCGGAGTGCAGAGGTTGGAGACTGGGGTAAAGAAAGACTGCTATAGAGAGCAGAGGTTGGAGACAGCGGTGAAGAAAGATCTTACAGAGATCAGAATTTGGAGACTGAGGTGCAGAAGGACTGTTGTAGAGATCAGAGGTTGGAGACTGGGGTGCAGTAGGATCATTGCAGAGAGCAGAGGTGAAAGACTGGGGTGCAGAAAGATCGTTGCAGAGAGCAGAGGTTGGAGACTTGCGTGCAGAAGGCCTGTTAAAGAGAGCAGATTTGGAGACTGGCGTGCAGAAGGCCTGCTACAGAGAGGAGAGTTTGGCGACTGGGGTGCAGAAGAACTGGTACAGAGAGCAGATTTTGAAAAAAGGGTTGCTGAAGGATCTTACAGAGAGCAGAGTTTGGAGACGAAGGTGCAGGTGGACTGTTTCAGAGAGCAGTGGTTGGAGACTGGGGTGCAGAAGGATCGTAGAGAGGAGAGGTTTCAGACTGAGGTGCAGAAGTACTATTACAGAGAGCAGAGGTTGGAGATTTAGGTGTAGAAGGACTGTTACGGAGAGCAGAGTTCAGAGACTGAGGTGCAGAAGGACTGTTACAGAGAGCAGAGGTTGGAAATTGGGGTGCAGAAGGACCGTTACAGAGAGCAGAGTTTGGAGACTATGGTATAGAAGAAATGTTACAGAGAGAAGAGGTGGGAGAGTTGGGTGCAGAAGGACTGTTACAGAAAGCACAGGTTGGAGAATGAGGTGAAGAATGATAGACACAGAGAGCAGAGGTTGGAGACTGGGGTTTAGAAGGACTGATACAGAAAGCAGAGGTTGAAGACTGGGGTGAAGAAGGACTGTAACAGAGAGAAGAGGTTGAAGACAGTGGTGCAGAAGGATCTTAAAGAAAGCAGAATTTCGAGACTGAGGTGCAGAAGGACTGTTGTAGAGATCAGAGGTTGGAGACTGGGGTGCAGTAGGATCATTGCAGAGAGCAGAGGTGAAAGACTGGGGTGCAGAAGGATCATTGCAGAGAGCAGAGGTTGGAGACTTGCATGCAGAAGGCCGGCTAAAGAGAGCAGATTTGGAGACTGGCGTGCAGAAGGCCTGTTACAGAGAGAAGAGGTTGGAGACTGGGGTGCAGAAGGACTGGTAAAGAGAGCAGATTTTGACGAAAGGGTTGCTGAAGAATCTTAAAGAGAGCAGAGGTTGTAGACTAAGGTGCAGGTGGACAGTTACAGAGAGCAGTAATTGGAGATGGGGGTGCAGAAGGATCGTGGATAGGAAATGTTTCAGACTGAGGTGCAGAAGTAGTGTTACAGAGAGCAGAGTTTGGAGATTGAGGTGTAGAAAGACTGTTACGGAGAGCAGAGTTTGAAAAACTGAGGTGCAGAAAAACTGTTACAGAAAGCAGAGGTTGGAAATTGGGGTGCAGAAGGACCGTTACAGAGAGGAGAGTTTGGAGACTGGGGTGAAGTAGGATCATTGAAGAGAGCAGAGGTTAAAGACTGGGGTGCAGAAGGATCGTTGCAGAGAGCAGAGGTTGGAGACTTGCGTGCAGAAGTCCTGCTAAAGAGAGCAGATTTGGAGACTGGCGTGGAGAAGGCCTGTTACAGAGAGCAGAGGTCGGAGACTGAAGTGCAGAAGGACTGTTGCAGAGAGCAGAGGTTGGAGACTGGGGTGTTGCAGGACATTTGCAGAAAGCAGCGGTTAAAGAATGGGGTGGAGAAGGAATTTTACAGAGAGCTGATTTTGGATACTGGAGTGCAGAAGGATCTTACAGAGAGCAGAGGTTGAATACTTTGGTCCAGAAGGACTGTTGAAGAGAGCAGAGGTTGGAGACTGGGGTGGAGAAGGACTTTTGCAGAGAGCAGAATTTGGAGTCTGGGGTGCAGAAGAACTGTTGAAGAGAGCAGAGATTGGAGACTGGAGTGCAGAAGGACTGTTGCGGACAACAGAGGTTGGAGACTGACGTGCAAAATTCTTGTTACATAGAGCAGAGGTTGGAGACTGAGGGGCAGAAAGATTGTTACAGAGAGCAGAGTTTGCAGACTGGGGTGCAGAAGGACTGTTGCAGAGAGAAAACTTTAGAGACTGGGGTGCAGATGGACTGTTGCAGAGAGCAGAGTTTGGAGACTGGGGTGCAGAAGGACTGTTGCAGAGCGCAGAGGTTGGATACTGAGGTGCAGAAAGACTCTTAGAGAGAGCAGAATTTGGAGATTAGGGTGCAGAAAGATTGATACAGAAAGCAGAGTTTGGAGTCTGCGCTGCAGAAAGTCCTTTACAGAGAGCAGAGTTTGAAGACTGCAGTATAGAAGGACTGTTACATAGAGAAGAGGATGGAGACTGAGGTGCAGAAGGATAGATACAGAGAACAGAGGTTGGAGACTGGGGTTCCAAAAGACTGATACAGAAAGCAGAGTTTGAAGACTGGGGGGTCGAAGGACTGTTACAGAGAGCAGAGTTTGGAGAATCAGGTACAGAAGGACTTTTACAGGAAGTAGAGTTTTGAAATTGGCGTGCAGAAGGACTTTCACAGAGAGCAGATGTTGGAGACTGTTGTATAGGACTGTTATCCAGAACAGATATTGGAGACTGAAGTGCAGAAGGACTCTTACATAGAGCACAGGTTGGAGACTGAGGTGCAGAAGAATAGATACATGAAACAGACGTTGGAGACTGGCGTTCAGACAGACTGATGCAGAAAACAGAGGTTGGAGATTGGGGTGCAGAAAGACCGTTACGAAGAGCAGAGGTTGGAGACTGCGGTACAGAAGGACTGCTACAGAGAGCAGATGTTGGAGACTGGGGAGCAGAAGGACTGTTGCAGAGGACAGAGGTTGGAGACTGGGTTTGAGAAGGAATGTTACAGAGAGCAGAGTTTGGAAACTGGAGTGCAGATAGATCTTACAGAGAGCAGAGTTTGGAGACTGTGGTGCAGAAGAACTGTTGCAGAGAGCAGACATTGGAGGTGGGGGTCCAGAAGGATCGTTGCAGAGAGCAGAGTTTGGAGACTGGGGTGAAGAATGACTCTTACAGAAAGAAGAGTTTGGAGACTGTTGTGCCTCAGGACTGTTGCAGAGAGCAGATGTTGGAGACTGGGGTAGAGAAAAATCATTGCAGAGGGAAGAGGTTGGAGACTGTTTTGCAGAAGGACTCTTACAGAATGAAGAGTTCAAAGACTTTTTTTCAAAAGATCTTACAGAGAGCAGAATTAGGAGACTGAGGTGCAGAAGGACTGTTACAGAGAGCAGAGGTTGGATACAGGGGTGCAGAAGCATCTTACAGAGAGCAGAATTTGGAGTCTGAGGTGCAGAAGGAGTGTTGCAGACATCAAAAGTTGGAGAGTGGGGTGCAGTTGGATCATTGCAGAGAGCAGATTATGGAGACTGGGGTGCAGGAGGCCTGCTACAGAGAGAAGAGTTTGGAGACTGGCTTGCAGAAAGCCTGTTACAGAGAGGAGAGGTTGGAGACTGAGGTGTAGGTGGACTGTTACAGAGAGCAGTGTTTGGAGACTGGGGTGCAGAAGGATCCTGCAGAGAGCAGACGTTGGAAATTGGGGTGCAGAAGGACCGTTACAGAGACCAGAGTTTGGTGACTGTGGTATAGAAAAACTGTTACAGAGAGCAGAGTTTGGAGACTGGGGTGCAGAATGAATGTTACAGAGAAAACAGGTTGGAGACTGGGGAGCAGAAGGACTGTTGCAGAGGACAGAGTTCGGAGACTGGGGTGCCGCAGAACACTTGCCGAAAGCAAAGGTTAAATACTGGGGTGAAGAAGGAATTGGAAACTGGAGAACAGGTTTGAGACTGAGGTGCAGAAGGATCTTACAGAGAGCAGAGTTTGGAGACTGTGGTGCAGGAGGACTGTTGCAAAGAGCAGAGACTGGAGACTGAGGTGGAGAAGTCCTGTTATATAGAGCAGAGCTAGAAGAAAGGGGTGCAGAAGGATCTTACAGAGCACAGAATTTGGAAACTGAGGTGCAGAAGGACTATTGTAGAGATCAGAGTTTGGAGACTGAGGTGCAGTAGGATCTTTGAAGAGAGCAGAGTTTGGAGACTGGCGTGCAGAAGGCCAGTTACAGAGAGGAGAGGTTGGCGACTGGGGTGCAGAAGGACTGTTATACAGAGCAGTGTTTGGAGACTGTGTTGCTGAATGAACTTACAGAGAGCAGAGGTAAGAGACTGAGGTGCAGGTGGACTGTTACAGAGAGCAGAGGTTGGTGATTGAGGTGTAGAAGGACTGTTACAGAGAGGAGAGTTTGGAGACTCAGATGCAGAAGGACTGTTACAGAAAGCAGAGTTTTAAAATTGGGCTGCAGAAGGACCATTACAGAGAGCAGAGTTTGGAGACTGCGGTATAGGTCTGTTACCTAGAGCAGAGGTTGGAGACTAAGGTGCAGAAGGACTCTTACATAGAGCACAGGTTGGAGACTAAGGTGCAGAAGCATAGATACAGAGAACAGAGGTTGGAGACTGGGGTTCAGACAGACTGATACAGCAAGCAGAGTTGGAGACTGGGGTGTAGAAGAATCGTTACAAAGAGCAGAGGTTGGAGACTTCGGTACAGAAGAACTGTTACAGAGAGCAGATCTCGGATTCTGGAGAGCAGAAAAACTGTTGCAGAGGACAGAGGTTGGAGACTAGGGTGGAGAAAGAATGTTACAGAGAGCAGAGTTTGGAAACTGGTGTGCAGAGAGATCTTACAGAGAGCAGAGATTGGAGAGTGTGGTGCAGAAGGACTGTTGCAAAGAGCAGACATTAGAGACTGGGTTCCAGAAGGATCGTTCAAGAGAGCAGATTTTAGAACCTGGGGTGCAGAAGGACTGTTACACAGAGCAGAGGTTGGAGACTGAGGTGCAGAAGGACTGTTAGAGATAGCAGAGTTTGGAGACTGGGGTTCAGAAGGACTGTTACAGAGAGTAGGGTTTGGAGACTGGGGTTCAGATGGATCTTACAGAGAGCAGAGTTTGGAGACTGGGGTTCAAAAGGAGTGTTGCAGAGATCAGATGTTGGAGACTGGGGTGGAGAAGAATCGTTGCAGATAGAAGAGGTTAAAGACTGGGCTTCAGAATGTCTGTTACAGAGAGCAGAGGTTGGAGACTATTGTGCACAAGCACTGTTACAGTGAGCAGTGGATGGAGACTGGGGTGCAGAAGGGTCGTTGCAGAGAGAAGGGTTTTGAGACTGAGGTGAAGAAGAACTGTTTTAGAAAGCAGATGTTGGAGACTTGGTCACAGAGAGACTGTTGCAGAGAGCAAATTTTGGTTACTCGGGTACAGAAAGACTGTTGTAGAGAGCAGAGGTTGGAGACTTGGGTGCAGAAGGATTGTTACAGAGAGCAGAGGTTGGAGACTCGGATTCAGAAGTTCTGTTACAGAGAGCAGAGGTTGCATACAGGGGTGCAAAAGGATATTACAGAGAGCAGAATTTGGAGACTGAGGTGCACACAGACAGTTGCAGAGATTAGAGGTTTGATATTGAGGTGCAGTAAGATCATTGCAGAGAGCAGATGTTGGAGACTGGGGTGCAGAAGGACAGTTATAGAGAGCAGAGTTTGAAGACTGGGTTGCTCAAGGATCTTACAGAGAGAAGAGGTTGGAGACTGAGGTGCAGCTGGACTGTTACAGAGAGCAGTGTTTAGAGACTGGGGTGCAGAAGGATCGTGAAGAGAGCAGAGGTGTCAGACTGAGGTTAAGTAGGACTGTTACAGAGAGCAGAGGTTGGAGACTGAGGTGTAGAAGCACTGTTATAGAGAGCAGAGTTTGGAGACTGAGGTGCAGAAGGACTGTTACAGAAAGCAGAGGTTGGAAATTGGGGTGCAGAAAGACCGTTACAGAGACCAGACTTTGGAGACTGCGGTATAGAAAAACTGTTACAGAGAGCAGAGATTGGAGACTGGGGAACACCAGGACTGTTGCAGAGGAAAGAGGTTGGAGAATGGGGTGCCGCAGGACACTTGCAGAAGGCAGAGGTTATAGACTGGGGTGGAGAAGGAATGTTACAGAGAGCACAGTTTGGAAACTGTAGTTCAGAAGGATCTTACAGAGAGCAGAATTTGGAGACTGTGGTGCAGAAGGATTGGTACAGAGAGCAGAGGTTAGTGACTGGGGTCCAGTAGGATCATTTCTGAGAGGAGAGTTTGGAGACTGGGGTGAAGAAGGACTGTTGCAGAGAGCAGAGGTTGGATATGAGGTGCAGAAGGACTGTTGCAGAGAGCAGAGGTTGGAGTCTGATGTGTAGAAAGACTCTTAAAGAGAGCAGAGTTTGGAGACTGGGGTGCAGAAGGACTGTTACAGAGAGCAAAGGTTGGAGCCTGTGGTGCAGAAGGACTGTTGTAGAGATCAGAGGTTAAAGACTGTGGTGCAGTAGGATCATTGCAGAGAGCAGAGGTTGGAGACTAAGGTGCAGAAGGATCCTTGGAGAGAGCAGATTTTGAAGACTGGGGTGCAGAAGGCCTGCTAGAGATCAGAGTTTGGAGACTGCAGTGCAGAAACACTGTTACAGAAACTAGAGGTTGGAAATTGGGGTGCAGAAGAAACGTTACAGAGACCAGAGTTTGGAGACTGAGGTATAGAAAAACTGTTACAGAGTGCAAAGGTTGGAAACTGGGGTGCAGAAGAACTGTTGCAGAGAGCAGAGGTTGGAGACTGGGGTCTAGAAAGATCGTTGCAGAGAGCAGAGTTTAGAGACTGGGGTGCAGAAGGACTGTTGCAGAGAGCAGAGGTTGGAAACTAGTGTGTAGTAGGACTGTTGCAGAGAGCAGATTTTGGAGACTGGAGTGCAGATGGACTGTTGCAGAGAATACAGGTTGGAGAGTGAGGTGCAGAAAGACTGTTACAAAGAGCAGATTTTTGAGACTGGGTTTCAGAATGACTGTTACAGATTGCAGAGTTTGGATACTAGGGTTCAGATGGATCTTACAGAGAGCAGAGGTTGAAGACTGGGGTGCAGAAGAACTTTTACAGAGAGCAGAATTTGGAGACTGAGGTGCAGAAAGATCGTTGCAGAGAGCAGAGCTTGGATACTGAGGTGCAGTAGACTGTTGCAGAGAGCAGAGGTTGTAGACTGAGGTGCATAAGGAATGTTACAGAGAGTAGAGGTTGTAGATTGGGGTTCAAAAGGCCTGTTATAGAGAGCAGAGTTTAGAGACTTGGGTGCAGAAGGACTGTTACAGGGAGCAGAGTTTAGAGACTGAGGTGTAGAAGGACTGTTACAGAGAGCAGAGTTTGAATACTGAGGTACATCAGGACTGTTACAGAGAGCAATGTTTGGAGACTAGGGTGCAGAAGGATCATTGCAGAGCACAGAGTTTTCAGACTGAGGTGCAGAAGGACTGTTGCAGAGAGCAGTTTTTGGAGACACGGGTGCAGAAGGACTGTTGCAGAGAGTAGACTTTTGAGACTGGGGTGCAAAAGAACTGTTACAGTGAACAGATTTTCTAGACAAGGTTTCTCAAGGATCTTACAGAGAACAGAAGTGGTAGACCAAGTTGCAGCAGGACTGTTACAGAGAGCAGAGGTTGGAGACTAGGGTGCAGAAAAATCGTTGCAGAGAAGAGAGTTTTCAGACTGAGGTCCAGAAGGACTATTCCAGAGAGCACATGTTGGAGACTGGGGTTCAGAAGGAATGTTGCAGAGAGCAGAAGATGGAGACTGGGATGGAAAAGGTTCGTTGTAGAGAGCAGAGGTTGGAGACTGGGGTGCAGAAGGATTGCTTTACAGAAAAGTGGTCGGAGACTGGGGTGTAGAAGGCCTGTTACGGAGAGCAGAGTTTGGAGAAGGGGTGCAGAAGTATTTTTACAAAGAGTAAAGTTTGGAGAATGAGGTCAGAAGTATGGTTATAGAGAGCGGAGGTTGAAGACTGGGTTGCAGAGGGACTGCTGCAGAGAGCAGAGGCTTGATATGGGGTGTAGAAGAACTGTTGCAGAGAGCACAGGTTTGAGATTTGTGTGCAGAAGCACTGTTGCAGAGAGTAGAGGATGGAGACTTCCTTTCAGTAGGACTGTTACAGAGGCAGATTTTGGAGACTTTGGTGCGGAAAGACTGTTGCAGGGAGCAGATATTGGAGACTGGGTTGCAGAAGGACTGTTACAGAGAGCAGAGGTTGGAGATTGGGGTGCAGATGGACTGATACAGAAAGCAGAGTTTGGAGACTCCGGTGCAGAAGGACTGTTGCAGACAGCAGAGTTTGGAGAATGGAGTGCAAAAGGCCTGTTACACAGAGCAGAGGTTGGAGACTGCGGTGCAGAAGGACTGTTACAAACAGAAGAGTTTGGAGACAGGGTAACAGAAGGATCCTACAGGGAGAAGATTTTGGAGACTGTGCAACAGCAGGACTGTTATACAGAGAAGAGGTTGGAGACTTTGGTGCAGAATTATCGTTGCAGAGAACAGAGTTTTCAGACTGAGGTGCAGAAGGACTGTTGCAGAGAGCAGATATTGGAGACTGGGGTGCAGAAGGACTGTTGCAGAGAGCAGAGTTTTTAGAGAAGGTTGCTCAAATATCTTACAGAGAGCAGAGGTTGTAGACCAAGTTGCAGCAGGACTGTTACAGAGAGCAGATGTTGGAGACTAGGGTGCAGAAGAATCATTGCAGCGAAGAGAGTTTTCAGACTGAGGTGCAGACGGACTATTGCAGAGAGCACATGTTGGAGACTGGGGTGCCGAAGGACTGTTGCAGAGAGCAGAATTTGGAGATTGGGGTTCAGAAGGATTGTTGTAGAGAGCAGAGGTTGGAGACTGGGGTGCAGAAGGATTGTTATACAGAAAGGAGGTCGGAAACTGGGGTGTAGAAGGCCTGTCACGGAGAGCAGAGTTCGGAGAAGAAGTGCAGAAGCACTTTTACAAAGTGTAGAGTTTGGAGAAAGAGGTCCAGATGGATCGTTATAGAGAGCGGAGGTTGGAGACTGGGTTGCAGAGGGACTGCTGCAGAGAGCAGAGGCTTGACATGGGGTGTAAAAGAACTATTGCAGAGAGCACAGGTTTGATATTTGTGTGCAGAAGCACTGTTGCAGAGAGTAGAGGTTGGAGACTGCCTTTCAGTAGGACTGTTACAGAGGCAGAGTTTGGAGACTTTGGTCTAGAAGGACTGTTGCGGAGAGCAGATATTGGAGACTGGGTTGCAGAAGGACTGTTGCAGAGAGCAGAGTTTGTAGACTGAGGTGCAGAAGGACTGTTACAGAGAGCAGAGGTTGGAGGTAGGGGTGCAGATGGACTGTTACAGAAAGCAGAGTTTGGAGACTCCAGTGCAGAAGGACTGTTGCAGACAGCAGAGTTTGGAAAATGGAGTGCAAAATGCCTGTTACACAGAGCAGAGGTTGGAGACTGGGATACAGAACCACTGTTACAAATAGCAGAGTTTGGAGACAGGGTTGCAGAAGGATCTTACAGAGAGCAGATATTGGAGACTGGGGTGCAGAATAATCCTTGTAGCGAGCAGAGGTTTGAGACCGGCATGCAGAAGGACCGTTACAGAGAAGAGAGGTTTGAGAAGGTGTGCAGAAAGACTGTTCCAGATGGCAGAGTTTACAGACTGGGTTGCAGAAGGATCTTGCAGAGAGAATATGTTGGAGACTGAGGTGCAGAAGGACTGTTACAGAGAGTAGAGTTTAGAGACTGAGGTTCACAAAGACCTTTGTAGAGAGCAGTGTTTGGAGACTGAGGTGCAGAACGATTGTTACAGAGAGCAGAGTTTGGAGACTGGGGTGCAGAAGGACTGTTGCAGATAGCAGAGTTTGGAGACTGGGGTGCAGAAGGACTGTTGCAGGTAGCAGATTTTGGAGACTGGGGTGTAGAAGGACTGTTGAAGAAAGCAGAGTTTTGAGACTTGGATGCAAAAAGACTGTGACAGAGAGCAGAGTTTGGAGACTGAGGTACAGAAGGACTTTTAAAAAGAGATGAGGTCGGAGACGGTGGTGCAGAAGGACTGATACAGAAAGCAGAGGTTGAAGACTGGCTAGCAGAAGAGCGTTACAGAGAGCAGATTTTGGAGACTGCACTACAGAAGGACTGTTACGGAGAGCAGAGGTTGGAGATTGGTGTGAAGAAGGACTGTTACAGAGTGCAGACCTTGGAGTCTGGGGTGCAGGAGAACTGTTCCAGAGAGCATAAGTTGGAGACTGGGGTGCAGAAGAACTGTTGCAGAGAGCAGCGGTTGGAGACAGAGGTGCAGAAAGAATGTTACAGAGAGAAGAGTTTGGAAACTCTGGTACAGAAGGAATGACACAGAAAAGAGAGGTTGGAGACTGGGGTGCAGAAGGACCATTGCAGACAGCAGAGGTTGAGGACTGCGGTACAAAAAGACTGTTACAGGAAGCAGATGTTAAAGACTGGGGAGCAGAAGGACTGTTACTGAGAGCAGAGGTTGAATTCTGAAGAGCAGAAGGAAAGTTACAGAGAGTAGATTTGGAAACTGGTGTGCAAAAGGATCTTACAGAGCGTAGAGGTTGGAGGCTGGGGTGCAGAAGCACTGTTACAGACAGCAGATTTTGGAGACTGAGGTTCAGAAGGACTGTTACAGAAAGCAGATTTGGGAGACTGGTGTGCACAAGGATCGTTGCAGAGAGCAGAGTTTTCACACTGAGCTTCAGGTAGACTGTTTCAGACTGCAGATGTTGAAGACTGGGGTGCAGAAGGACTTATGCAGAAAGCACATGTTGGAGACTGGGGTAATAAAAATCATTGCAGAGAGCAGATGTTGGAGACTGGTGTGCAGAAGGATTGTTACAGAGAGCAGAGGTTGTAGACTGGGGTGCAGAAAAACCCTTACAGTTAGCAGAGGTTGGATGCTGCGGGACAGAAGGACTGTTACAGAGAGCAGAGGTTGGAGACTGCGGAGCAGAAGGACTGTAGCAGAGAGCAGCGGTTGGAGACTGGGGTGCAGAAGGACCATTACATAGAGCAGATTTTTAAGAGTGGACTATAGAAAAACTGTTACAGAGATCAGAGGTTGGAGACTGGGGTGGAGAAGGACTGTTGCAGAGAGCAGAGGAAGGAGACTGGGGTGCAGAAGGATCTTTGTGGAAAGCAGAGTATTGAGACTGGTGTTCAGAAGGACTGTTACAGAGAACAGAGTTTGGAGAAGGGGTTCAGAAGGATTGTTACAGAGGGCAGAGTTTGGATACTGGGTTGCAGAAGAATCTTACAAAGAGCAAATGTTGGAGACTAAGGTGAAGAAGGACTGTTACAGAGAGTAGAGGTTAGAGACTGAGGTGCAGAAGGACTGTTGCAGAGAGCAGATGTTAGAGACTGGGGTGCAGAAGGACTTTTTCAGAGAGCAGATGTTGGAGACTGAGGTGCAGAAAAATTGTTACAAAGAGCAGAGGTTGAACACTGGGGTTCAGAAAGACCATTGCAGAGATCAGAGTTTTGGAACTGAGGTGAAGAAGGATTGTTGAAGAGAGCAGAGTTTTCAGACTGAGGTGCAGAAGGACTGTTGCAGAGAGCAGATGTTGGAGACTGGAGTGCAGAAGGTTCGTTGCAGAAAGCAGAGGTTGGAGACTAAGGTGCAGAAGGACTGTTGCAGATAGCAGAGGTTGGAGACTGGGGTGTAGAACGACTGTTGCAGCGACCAGAATTTGAGACAGGGGTGCTTAAGGACTGTTGCAGCGAGCAGAGGTTGGAGACTGAAATGCATAAGGACTGTTACAGAGAGTAGAGGTTGGAGACTGAGGTACAGAAAGATTGTTACAGAGGACAGAGGTTGGAGACTGGGGTTCAGAAGGACTATTGCAGATAGCAGAGTTTGGAGACTGGGGTGTAGAAGAACTTTTGCAGGCAGCAGAGGTTGGAGATTGGGGTGCAGAAGGACTGTTGCAGAGAGCAGAGGTTGGAGACTGAGGTGAAGAAGGACCGTTACAGAGAGCAGAGTTTTGAGACTGTGGTATAGAAGGACTGTTACAGAGAGCAGATGTTGGATACTGGGGTGCAGATGGACTGATGCAGAGAACAGAGTTTGGAGACTGGGGAGCAGAGGGACCGTTTCAAAGAGCAGAGGTTGGAGACTCAGGTGCAGAGAGCAGAGGTAAGATACTGGTTTGCAAAAGGACTGATCCAGAAAGCATAGGTTGGAGAATGGGGTTCAGAAGGCCTGTTACAAAGAGCAGAGGTTGGAGACTGAGGTGCTGAAGGTTCATTACAGAGAGCAGAGGTTGGAAACTTAGGTGCAGTAGGACTGTTACAGAGAGAAGTGGTTGAAACCTGGAATGCAGAAGGATTCTTACAGAGAGCAGAGGATAGAGACTTGGGTGCAGAAGGAGTGTTACAGATAGAAGAGGAGGAGATTGGGGTGCAGAAGGAGCATTACAGAGAGCAGAGTTTGTAGATTGGTGACCCGAAGAACTGTTACAGAGAGCAGAGGTTGGACAAAGGGGTGCAGAAGGTCTGTTACAGAGAGCAGAGTTTGGAGACTGAGTTGCAGAAGGACTGTTACAGAGAGAAGCGGTTGGAGACTGGGGTGCAGAAGGATTCTTACAGAGAGTAGAGGAAGGAGACTGGGGTGCAGATGGACAGTTGCAGAGATCAGAGGATGGAGACTGAGGTGAAGAAGGATCTATGCAGAGAGAAGAGGTTGGAAACTGGGTTGCAGAAGGCCTGTTACAGAGTGCAGAGTTTGGAGAGTGTGGTGCAGAAGGTTTGTTACAGAGATCAGAGGTTGGAGACTAAGCTTCAGAAGAATCGTTGCAGTGAGCAGAGGTTGGAGACTGGGGTGCAGAAGGACCTTTGCAGATTGCAGAACTTGGAGATTGAGGTGGAGAAGGATCTTGCAGAGAGCAGAAGTTGAAGACTGAGGTGCAGAAGGATAGCTACAGAGATCAGAGGTTGGAGACTGGGGTGCAGCAGGATAGTTACAGAGAGCACAGGTTGGAGACTGGGGTGCAGAAGAAATGTTGCAGAGAGCAGAGTTTTGAGACTGGGGTTAAGAAGGACTGTAGCGGAGAGCAGAGGTTGGAGACTGGAGTGCAGAAGGACTGTTGCAGAGATCAGAAGTTGGAGACTGGGATGCAAAAGGATTTTGGCAGAGAGCAGTGGTTGGAGACTGGAGTGTATAAGGATTGTTGCAGAGAAAAGAGCTTGGAAACTGGGTTGGAGAAGAACTGTTGCAGAGAGCAGAGTTTGAAGACTGAGGTGCAGAAGGACTGTTACAGAGAGCAGAGGTTGAAGACTGGGGTGAAGAAGGATAGTTGTCAAGATCAGAGGTTTCAGACTGAGGCTTAGAAGGACTGTTACAGAGAGCAGAGGTTGGAGTCTGAGGTGCAGAAGGACTGTTACAGAGAGCAGAGTTTGGAGACTTTGGTGCAGAAGGACCATTTCACAGAGCAGATGTTGGAGACTGAGGCTTAGAAGGACTGTTACAGAGAGCAGAGGTTGGAGTCTGAGGTGCAGAAGGACTGTTACAGAGAGCAGAGTTTGGAGACTTTGGTGCAGAAGGACCATTGCACAGAGCAGATGTTGGAGACTGCGGTGCAGAAGGACTGTTACAGAGAGCAGACGTTGAAGACTGACGTGCAGAAGGATTGTTACAGAGAGCAGAGTTTGAATACTGGGGTGCAGAAGGACTATTACAAAGAGCAAAGTCTGGAGACTGACGTTCAGAAGGACTTTTCCATAGAGCAGATGTTGGATACTGTGGTGCAGAAGGACTGTTACAGAGAGCAGATGTTTGAGACTGGGATGCAAATGGATCTTACAGATAGCAGAGTCTGGAGACTGGGGTGCAGAAGGACTGTTGTAGAGAGCAGAATTTAGAGACTGAGGTGCAGAAGGATTGTTGTAGAGAGAAGAGGTTAGAGACTGGGGTGCAGAAGGACTTTTTCAAAAAGTAGAGGTTGGCAATTGGGGAGCAGAAGAACAGTTACAAAGAAAAGAGGTTGGAGACTGCAATACAAAAGGACTGTTTCAGAGAGCAGAGGTTGGAGACTGAGTTGCAGAAGGATTGTTACAGAGAGAAGAGGATGGAAACTGAGGTGCAGAAGGATCGTTGTAGAGAGAAGAGGTTGGAGACTGGTGTGCAGAAGGCCTGTTACAAAGAGCAGAGTTTGAGACTGGGGTGCAGAAGACCTTTTTCAGAGAACAGAGGTTGGAGACAGGGGTGCAAAAGGATTGTTACAGATAGCCCAGTTTGGAGACTGGGGTGCAGAATGATCGTTGCAGAGAGCAGGGGTTTCAGACTGAGGCATAGAAGGACTGTTACAGAGAGCAGAGTTTGGAATCTGAGGCTCAGAAGGACTGTTCCAGAAAGCAGAGGTTGGCAATTCGCGTGTAGAAGAACCATTATAGAAAGAAAAGGTTGGAGACTGGGGTATAGAAGGACTGTTACAGAGAGCAGAGTTTGGAGACTGGGGTGCAGAAGGACTGTTGCAAAGAGCTGATGTTGGAGACTGGGGTAGAGAAGGACTGTTACAGAGAGCAGACGTTGGAGACTGAGGTGCAGAAGGATTGTTACAGAGAGCAGAGGTTGGAGACTGGGGTGCAGAAGGACCATTACAGAGAGCAAAGTTTGGAGACTGAGGTGCAGAAGGACTTTTAAAGAGAGCAGAGTTTGGATACTTAGGTGTAGAAGAACTGCTACGAAGAGCAGAGTTTGGAGACTGGGATAAAAAATGATCTTCCAGAGAGCAGAGTCTGGAGACTGGGGTTCAGAAGTACTGTTGCAGAGAGCAGAGTTTGAAGTCTGAGGTGCAGAAGGATTGTTGCAGAGAGAAGAGGTTGGAGACTGGGGTGTAGAAAGACTGTTACAGAAAGCAGAGGATGGCAATTGGGAAACAGAAGGACCGTTACAAAGATAAGAGGTTGGAGACTGCGATACAAAATAACTGTTACAGAGAGCAGACGTTGGAGACTGGGTAGAATAAGGATCCTTTCAGAGAGCAGGTGTTGGAGTCTAGGGTGTAGAAGGACTGTTACATAGAGCAGAGGTTGGAGACTGAGTTGCAGAAGAACTTTTACGGAGAGCAGAGGTTAGAGACTGGGGTGCAAAAGAATTTTTACAGAGAACGGAGGATGGTGACTTTGGTGCAGAAGAAGTGATACAGAGCAAAATTTGGAGATTGGGGTGCAGAAGAACTGTATAGAGAGCAGAGATTGGAGACTAGGGTGCAGAAGGGTTGTTACAGAGAGCAGAGGGTGGAGACTCGGGTGAAAAATGACTGTTAAATAGAGCAGAGGTTCGAGACTGTGGTGCAGAAGAACTGTTACAGAGAGCAGAGGTTGGAGACTGGGGTGTAGAAGGCCTGTTACAGAGAGCAGAGGTTGGAGACTGAGGTGCAGAAGGATTGGTACATAGAGTAGAGGTTGGCGACTGAGGTGCAGAAGGACTGTTACAGAGAGCAGAGGTTGGGAACTGGGGTGCAGAAGGATCGTTGCAGAGAGCAGACCTTGGAACTTGAGATGCAGAAGGATCGTTGCAGAGAGCAGAGTTTGGAGACTGGGGTCAGGAACAATGTTACAGAAAGCACAGTTCTGAGACTGGGGAGCAGAAGAAATGTTGCAGAGAGCAGAGGTTAGAACTGGGGTGCAGAAGGACTATTGCAGAGAACAAATTTGGAGTGGAGGTGCAGGAGAACTGATACAGAGAGCAGAGGTTTGAGACTGAGGTCCAGAAGGATTGTCACAGAGATCAGAGTGTGAAGACTGGGGAGCAGAATGAGTGTTACAGAGAGTAGAATTTTGAGATTGGAGTGCAGAAGAATTGTTACCGAGAGCAGAGGTTGGAGACTGTGGTGCCGAAAGATCATTGCAGAGAGAAGAGCTTGGAGACTGAGGTTCAGAATGATTGTTACAGAGAGCAGATTTTGGACACTGATGTGCAGAAGGAATGTTACAGAGAGCAGAGCTTGGAGTATGGGGTGCAGATGGACTGTTGCAAAGAGCAGACGTTGGAGACTGGGATGCAGAGTGATCCTTGCAGAGAGCAGAGGTTTGAGACTGAGGTGCGGAAGTCCTGTTACAGAGAGCAGAGGTTGGAGACTCACGTGCAGAAGGACTGTTACAGAGAGCAGAGGTTGGATAAAGGGGTGCAGAAGCATCTTACAGAGAGCAGAATTTGGAGACTGAGGTGCAAATGGACTGTTGCAGAGATCAGAGGTTGGAGACTGGGGTACAGAAAGATCGTTGCAGAGAGCACATTATGGATACTGGGTTGCAGAAGGCCTGATACAGAGTGACGAGTTTTGAGACTGGCGTCCAGAAGGACTGTTACAGAGAGGAGAGGTTGGAGACTGGGGTGAGAAGGACTGTTATAAAGAGCAGAGTTTGGAAACTGGGTTTCTGAAGGATCTTACGGAGAGATGAGGTTGGAGACTGAGGTGCAGGTGGACTGTTACAGAGAGCAGTGGTTGGAGACTGAGGTGCAGAAGGACTATGCAGAGAGGAGAGGTGTCAGACTGAGGTGCCGAAGGACTGTTACAGAGAGCAGAGTTTGGAGAATGAGGTGTAGAAGTACTGTTAGAAAGAGCAGAGTTTGGAGACTGAGGTGCAGAAGGACTGTTACAGAAAGCAGAGGTTGGAAATTGGGGTGCAGAATTACCGTCACAAAGACCAGAGTTTGGAGACTGAGGTATAGAAAAACTGTTACGAAGAGCAGAGGTTGTAGACTGGGGTGTAGAAGGAATGTTACAGAGAGCACACATTGGAGACTGAGGTGTAGAAGGATAGATACAGAGAGCAAAGTTTTGAGACTGGTGTTAAGAAGGACTGATACAGAAATCAAAGTTTTGAGACTGGGTTTCCGAAGGACTGTTACAGAGAGCAGATGTTGGAGACTGGGGAGCAGAAGGACTGTTGCAAAGGACAGAGGTTGGAGACTGGGGTGCTGCAGGACACTTGCAGAAAGCAGAGGTTAAAGACTGGTTTGGAGAAAGAATGTTAGAGAGTGCAGAGTTTGGAAACTAGAGTGCAGAAGGATCTTACAAAGAGCAGAGGTTGGAAACTGTGGATCAGAAGGACTCTTCCAGACAGCAGAGGTTGGAGACTGTGGTCAAAAAGGATCGTTGCAGAGAGAAGAGTTTGAGGACTGGGGTGCAGAAGTATGGTTGCAGAGAGCAGATTGGAGACTGGGGTGCAGAAGGACTGTTTCAGAGAGCAGAGGTTGGAGACTGGAGTGCAGAAGGACTGTTACAGAGAGCAGAGGTATAAGACTGAGGTGCAGAAGGACGGTTCCAGAGAGCAGAGGTAGGAGATTGAGGTGCAGAAGAACGGTTGCAGAGAGCAGAGGTTCGAGATTGGGCTGCAGAAGGACTGTTGCAGAAAGCAGAGGTTGGAGACTGTGCTGCAGAAGGAATGTTGCAGAGAGCAATTGTTGGAGACTGGGGTGCAGAAGGACTGTTACAGAGAGCAGATGTTGGAGACTGGGGTTCAGATGGATCTTACAAAGAGCAGAGTTTGGAGACTGGTGTGCAAAGGGACTGTTGCAGAGAGCAGAGGTTGAAGACTGTGGTGGAGAAGAATCGTTGCAGAGAGAAGAGGTTTGGGAATGGGGTTCAGAAGGCCTGTTTCAGAGAGCAGAGATTGGAGACTGGCTTGCAGAAGTCCTGTTACAGAGAGCAGAGTTTTGAGACTGTTGTGCAGAAGGACTGTTACAGAGAGCAGAGTTTAAAGACTTGGTTGTAGAAGGATCTTACAGAGAAGAGTTAGCAGAATGAGGTGCAAAGGACTGTTACAGAGAGCAGAAGTAGGAGACTGGGGTGTAGAAGGGTCTTTGCAGAGAGCAGAGTTTTAAGACTGAGGGGCAGAAGGACTGTTGCAGAGAGCAGATATTGGAGACTGGTGTGTAGAGGACTGTTGCAGACAGCATAGGTTGGAGACTTTGGTGAAGAAGGATCATTGCAGAGAGCAGAAGCACTCTTACAGAGAGCAGAGTTTGGAGACTTGGTTGCAGAAGAATCTTAGAGAGAGCAGAGGATGCAGACTGCAGTACAGAAGGACTGTTACAGAGAGTAGAGGTTGGAGACTGATTTGCAGAAGGACCCTTGCAGAGAACAGAGTTTGGAGACTGAGGTGCAGAAGGATTGTTACAGAGATCAGAGGTTGGAGACTATGGTGCAGAAGGACTCTGCAGAGAGCAGACTTCGGAGACTGGGGTCCAGAAGGATCATTTCAGGAAGCAGATTTTGGAAACTGGAGTGTAGAAGTACTGTTGCAGAGAGCAGATGTTGAAGACTGGGGAGCAGAAGGACTGTTGCAGAGAGAAGAGGTTAGAAACTGGCATTAAGAAGGATAGTTGCAGAGAGCAGAGGTTCGAGATTGGGCTGCAGAAGGACTTTTGAAGAGAGAAGAGGATGGAGATTGAGGTTCATAAGGACTGTTACAGAGAGTAGAGGTTCGAGACTGGGGTGCAGAAGGACTGTTACAGAGATCAGAGGTTGGAGAGTGGGGTCCAGATGGATCTTACAGAGCGCAGAGGTTGGAGACTGTGGTGCAAAAGGACTGTTGCAGAGAGAAGAGGTTGGAGACTGGTATGGAGAAGAATTGTTGCAGAGAGAAGATTTTGAAGACTCGGGTGCAGAACGCCTGTTACAGGGAGCAGATTTTTGAGAATGGGTTGCAGAAGTCCTGTTACAGAGACCAGAGGTTGGAGACTGTTGTGTAGGAGGACGGTTACATAGTGCAGAGTTTAAAGACTGGGTTGCAGAAGTATTTTACAGAGAGCAGAGTTGGAAGAATGAGGTGCAGAAGGACTGTTACAGGCAGCAGAGGTAGGAGACTGGGGTGCAGAAAGTTCGTTGAAGACAGCAGAGTTTTCAGACTGAGGTGCAGAAGGACTGTTGCAGAGAGCAGTTGTTGGAGACTGGGGTGCAGAAGGACTGTTGCAGAGAGCAGAGGTTAGAAACTGGCATTAAGAAGGATAGTTGCAGAGATCAGAGGTTAGAGACTAGTGTGCAGAAGGACTGTTACAAAGAGCAGAGTTTGGAGACTGAGTTTTAGAAGGATCCTACATAGAGCAGAGGTTGGAGAGCGAAGTGCAGAACGACTGTTATAGAGAGTAGAGTTTGGAGACTGGGGTGCAGAAGAACTGTTGCAGAGAGCAGAGGTTAGAGACTGGGATTAAGAAGGATATTTGCAGAGATCAGAGGTTAGAGACTAGTGTGCAGAAGGACTGTTACAAAGAGCAGAGTTTGGAGACTGAGTTTTAGAAGGATCCTACATAGAGCAGAGGTTGGAGAGCGAAGTGCAGAACGACTGTTATAGAGAGTAGAGTTTGGAGACTGGGGTGCAGAAGAACTGTTGCAGAGAGTTAAGGATGGAGACTGGGGTGCAGAAGGACTTTTGCAGAGAGCAGAGCTTGGAGACTGGGCTGCAGAAGGACTGTTTTAGAGAGCAAAGGTTGGAAACTGGGGTGCAGAAGGATTGTGGCAGAGAGCAGAGTTTTCAGACTTAGGTGCAGAAGAACTTTTGCAGAGAGCAGATGTTGGATCCTGAGGTGCAGAAGGACTGTTGCAGAGAGCAGAGTTTTGATTTCGGGGTGCAGAAGGATCGTTGCAGAGAGCAGAGGTTGGAGACTGGGGTGCAGAAGGCCTGTTACAGAGAGCAGAGGTTGAAGACTGGGGTGCAGAAGGCCTGTTACAGAGATCAGAGTTTGGAGACTGGGGTGCAGAAAAACTGTTACAGAGAGCAGCATTTGGAGAATGCGTGGCAGAAGGATCTTACAGAGAACAGAGGTTGGACACAGAGGTGCAGAAGGACTTTTACAGAGAGGAGATTGTGGAGACTGGGGTGCAGAGGGAGAGTTACAGAGAGCAGAGTTTGGATATTGGCATGCAAAAGAACTGTTACTGAGAGCAGAGGTTGGAGACTGGGGAGCAGAAGGACTGTTTCAGAGAGCAGAGTTGTGAGACTGAGGTGCAAAAGTTTTGTTACAGAGAGAAGAGTTTGGAAACTTGGGTGTATAAGGACCGTTGCTGTGAGCAGAGATCGGAGCCTGGGGAGAAGAAGGATCGTTGCAGAGAGCAGATGTTGGAGACTGGGGTGCAGAAAGACTGTTAAAGAGAGCAGAGTTTGGAGACTTAGTTGCAGAAGGACTTTTACAGAGAGCAGAAATTTTAGATGAGGTGCAGAAGGATCATTACAGAGAGCAGAGTTTGGAGACTGGGGTGCAAAAGGACTGATACCAAGAGCAGATGTTGGAGACTGGGGTGCAGAAGTACTGTAGCAGAGAGCAGAGGTTGGGGACTGGGGTTCAGAAGGAGTGTTGCAGAAAGCAGAGGTTGGAGACTGGGGTGCAGAATGACTGTTGCAGAGAACAGAGTGTGGAGACTGGGGTGCAGAAGAACTGTTAGAGAGAGCAGCATTTGAAGAATGCGTGGCAGAAAGATCTTACAGATAATAGAGTTTGAAGATGGAGGTGCAGAAGGACTTTTACAGAGGGTAGAGGGTGGAGACTGGGGTGCAGAGGGAGTGTTACAGAGAGCAGAGTTTGGATATTGGGGTGCAGAAGAACTGTTACTGAGAGCAGATTTTGAAGACTGGGTTGCAGAAGGACTGTTACAAAGAGCAGAGTTTGGAGACTGAGGTGCAAAAGGACTGTTACAGAGAGCAGAGTTTGGAAACTGGGGTGTATAAGGACCGTTGCTGTGAGCAGGGATTGGAGCCTGGGGAGAAGAAGGATGGTTGCAGAGAGCAGATTTTGGAGACTGGGGTGCAGAAGGACTGTTAATGATAGCAGAGGTTGGAGACTGAGGTGCAGAAGGACTTTTACAGAGAGCAGAATTTGGAGATGAGGTGCAGAAGTATCATTACAGAGAGCAGAGTTGCAGAATGACTGATACAGAGATCAGAGGTTGGAGACTGAGGTGCAAAAGGACTGATACAGAGAGCAGATGTTGGAGACTGGGGTGCAGAAGTACTGTAGCAGAGAGCAGAGGTTGGAGACTGGGGTGCAGAAGGACTTTTGCAGAGAGCAGAGGTTGGAGACTGGGGTACAGAAGGACTGTTGCAGATAGCAGAGTTTGGAGACTGGGGTGTAGAAGGACTTTTGTAGGCAGCAGAGGTTGGAGACTGGGGTGCAGAAGGACTGTTGCAGAGAGCATAGGTTGGATCCTGGGGTGCAGAAGGACCGTTACAGAGAGCAGAGTTTTGAGACTGTGGTACAGAAAGACTGTTACAGAGAGCAGAGGTTGGATACTGGGGTGCAGAAAGACTGATGCAGAGAACAGAGTTTGGAGACTGGGGTGCAGACGAACCGTTTCAGAGAGCAGAGGTTGGAGACTCAGGTACAGAAAAATTGTTACACAGATCAGAGGTAGGAAACTGGTTTGCAAAAGGACTGATCCATAAAGCATAGGTTCGAGAATGGGGTTCAGAAGGCCTGTTACAGAGAGCAGAGGTTGAAGACTGAGGTGCTGAAGGTTCATTACAGAGAGCAGAGGTTGGATACTGAGGTGCTGTAGGACTGTTACAGAGTGGAGCGGTTGGAGACTGGGGTGCAGAAGGATTCTTACAGAGAGCAGAGGATGGAGACTGGGGTGCAGAAGGAGTTTTACAGAGAACAGAGGATGGAGACTGGGGTGCAGAAGGAGCGTTACAGAGAGCAGAGTTTGTATATTGGTGACCAGAAGAACTTTTACAGAGAGCAGAGCTTGGAGAATGGGGTGCAGAAGGTCTGTTACAGAGAGCAGAGTTTGGAGACTGAGGTTAAGAAGAATTTTTACAGAGAGCAGAGTTTGGACACTGATGTGCAGAAGGACTGTTACATAGAGAAGAGCTTGGAGACTGGGGTGCAGAAAGATGATTACACAGAGCAGAGGTTGGAGACTGGGGTGCAGAAGGACTGTTGCAGAGAGCAGAGGTTGGCGACTGTGGTGCAAAAGGACTGTTGCAGAGAGCAGAGGTTTGAGACTTGTGTGGAGAAGAATCATTGCAGAGAGAAGAATTTGGAGACTTGGGTGCAGAAGGTCTGTTACGGAGAGCAGTAGTTGGAGACTGGGTTGATGAAGGATCTTATAGAGAGCAGAGATTTGAGACTGAGGTTAAGGGAGACTGTTACCAAGAGCAGTGGTTGGAGACTGGGGTGCAGAAGGATCATGCAGAGAGCCGAATTTTAAGACTGAGGTGCAGAAGGCCTGTTACAGATTTTGGAAATTGGTGTGCAGAAAGACCGTCAAGGAGAGCAGAGTTTGGAGACTGCTGTATAGGACTGTTACCGAGAGCAGAGGTTGGAGACTGGTGTGCAGAAGGACTCTTACATAGAGCACAGGTTGAGACTGAGGTGCAAAAGGATGGATACAGAGAACAGAGGTTGGAGACTGGGGTTCAGACAGACTGATACACAAAGCAGAGTTTTGAGACTGGGTGTAGAAAGACTATTACAAAGAGCAGAAGTTGGAGACTCTGGTACAGAAGGACTGTTACAAAGAGCAGATCTCAGAGACTGGGGAGCAGAAGGACTGTTGCAGAGGACAGAGGCTGGAGACTGGGGGGCCGAAGGACTGTTGCAGAGAGCAGATGTTGGAGACTGTGGTGCAGAAAGATCATTGCAGAGAGCAAAGTTTGGAGACTGGGGTTCAAAAGGACTGTTTCAGAGAGAAGATGTTTTAGACTGGGGTGTAGAAGGACTGTTACAGAGAGCAGAGTTTGGAGACTGAGGTGCAGAAGCACTGTTACAGAGAGCACATTTTGAAGACTGGGTTGCTGAAGGGCTGTTACAGAGAGCAGAGGTTGGAGACTGGGGTGCAGATGGATCTTACAGAGAGCAGAGATTGGAGACTGGGGTGCATACCGACTGTTGCAGATAGTAGATGTAGGAGACTTGGGTGGAGAAGAATCGTTGCAGAGAGAAGAGGTTGGAGACTGGGGTGCAGAAGGCCTATCACAGAGAGCAGAGTTTGGAGACTGGGTTCCAGAAGTCCTGTTACACAGAGCAGAGGTTGGAGACTGTTGTGAAGAAGAACTTTACAGAGTGCAGAGTTTAAAGACTGGGTTGCAGAAGGATCAAACAGAGAGCACAGTTTGGAGACTGAGGTGCAGAAGGACTGTTACAGAGAGCAGATGTAGGAGACTTGGGTGCAGAAGGGTCGTTGTAGAGAGCAGAGTTTTCAGACTGAGGTGCAGAATGACTATTGCAGAGAACAGATGTTGAAGACTGGGGTGCACAATGTCTGTTGCAGAGAGCAGATGTTGGTAACTAGGGTGCAGAAGGACTGTTGTAGATAGCAGATGTTGGAGACTGGGGCGCAGAAGGACTGTTGCAGAGAGCAGAGTTTGGAGAATGAGGTGCAGAAGTCCTGCTACAGAGAGCAGAGGTTAAATACTCTGGTGCAGAAGGACTGTTACAGAGAGCAGAGGTTAGATACAGGCGTGCAGAAGAATCATACAGAGAGAAGAAGCTGGAGACTGAGGTGCAGAAGGACTGTTGCAGAGATCAGAGGTTGGAGACTGGGATGCAGTAGGATCATTGCAGAGAGCAGAGATTGGAGACTGGCGTGCAGAAGGCCTGTTGCAGAGAGTATTGGTTGAAGTCTGGGGTGCAGAAGGATCGTGCAGAGAGCAGAGTTGTCAGACTGAGTTGCAGAAGTACTTTTACAGAGAGCAGAGGTTGGAGACTGAGGTACAGAAGGACTGTTACACTAAGCAGAGGTTGGAAATTGGGGTGCAGAAGGACCGTTTCAGAGATCAGAATTTGGAGACTGCAGTATAGAAAAACTGTTACAGAGAGCAGTGGTTGGAGACTGGGGTGCAGAAGGAATGTTACAAAAAGAACAGGTTGGAGACTGAGGTGCAGAAGGATAGATACAGAGAACAGAGGTTTGAGACTGGGCTTTACAAGGACTGATACAGAAAGTAGTTTTTGGAGACTGGGGTGCAGAAGGACTGTTGCAGATGTCAGAGGTTGTATACTGGAGTACCGCAAGACACTTGTAGAAAGCAGAGGTTAAAGACTGGGTTGGAGAAGGAATGTTTCAGAGAGCAGAGTTTGGAAACTGGAGTGCAGAAGAATCTTACAGAGAGCAGAGATAGGAGACTGTGTTGCAGAAGGACTGTTGCAGAGAGCAGAGGTTGGAGACTAGGGTGCAGAAGGACTGTTGCAGACAGGAGAGGTTGGAGAGTGGGGTGCAGAAGGACTGTTGCTGAGAGAAAAGTTTGAAGACTGGAGGGGCGAAGGAATGTTGCAGAGAGCAGCGTTTTGAGACTCAGGTGCAGAAGTCCTGTTACATAGAGCAGAGGTTGAAGACTGAGGTGCAGAAGGACTGTTGCAGAGAGCAGAGGTTGGAGACTGGGGTGCAGAAGGACTGTTACAGAGAGCAGAGTTTGGAGAATGGGTTGCAAAAGGACTGTTGCAGAGAGCAGAGGTTGGAGACTGAGGGGCAGAAGGACTCTTAGAGAGAGCAGGATTTGTAGACTAGGGTGCAGAAGGACTGATACAGAAATCAGAGATTGGAATCTGCAGTGCAGAAGGACTGTTACAGAGAGCAGAGATTGGAGACTGAGGTTCAGAATTTTGTTTACATAGAGAAGAGCTTGGAGACACGGGTGCAGAAGGATCTTAAAAAGAGCAGAAGTTGGAGACTGAGGTGCAGAAGTACTGTTGCAGAGATCAGAGGTTGGAGACGGGGTGCAGGAGGATCATTGCAGAGAGCAGTGTTTGGAGACTGGGGTGCAGAAATATCGTTGCAGAGAGCAGAGTTTGGAGACTGCCATGCAGAAGGCCTGTTACAGCGAGGAGAGGTTTGAGAATGGGGTTTAGAAGGACTGTTATAGAGAACAGTGTTAGGAGACTGGGTTGCTGAAAGATCTTACAAAGTGCTGAGTTTGGTTACTGAGGTGTAGGTGGACTCTTACAGAGAGCAGTGGTTGGAGACTGGGTGTAGAAGGATCATGCAGAGAGCAGAGATTTCAGACTGAGGTACAGAAAGACTGTTATAGAGAGTAGAGGTTTGAGACTGAGGTTAAGAAGAACTGTTACAGAGAGCAGAGTTTGGAGACCGAGGTGCAGAAGGACTGTTACAGAGAGCTGAGGTTGGAGACTTTTGTGCAGCAGGACTGTTACAGAGTGGAGAGTTTAAAGACTGGGTTTCAGAAAAAACTGAAAAGAACAGAGTTAGGAGACAGAGGTGCAGAAGGACTGTTAAAGAGAGCAGAGGTAGGAGACTGGGGTGCAGAAAGGTCGTTTCAGAGAGCAGAGTTTTCAGACTGTGGTGCAGAGGAACTGTTACAGAGAGCAGATGTTGAAGAGTGGGGTGCAGAAAGATTGTTACAGAGAGGAGAGGTTGGAGACTGGAGTGCATAAGGATCTTACAGAGAGCAGAGGTTGGAGACAAAGATGCAGAAGGACTTTTGCCAAGAGCAGAGGTTTGAGACTGTTGTGGAGAAGAATCATTGCAGAGAGAAGTGGTTGGAGACTGGGTTTCAGAAGGCCTGTTACAGAGAGCAGAGGTTTGAGACTGGGTTGCAGAATTACTCTTACACAGAGCTGAGGTTGGAAACTGTCTTTCAGAAGGACTGTTACAGAGAGCAGAGTTTGGAGATTGGGATGCAGAAGGGTCTTACAGAGAGCAGAGGTAGGAGACTGAGGTGCAGAATTATCGTTGCAGAGAGCAGAGTTTTCAGACTGAGTTGCAGAAGGACTGTTGCAGAGAGCAAATGTTGGAGACTGGGGTTCAGAAGTACTGTTTCAGAGAGCAGAATTTGGAGACTGGTGTGTAGAATGATCAGTGCAGAGAGAAGAGTTAGGAGACTGGTGTGCAGAAGGACTGTTACAAAGAGCAGTGTTTGGAGACTGGGTTGGAGAAGGTTCCTAAAGAGAGAAGTGGTTGGAGAATGAAGTGCAGAAGAACTGTTACAGACAGTAGAGGTTTGAGACTGAGGTGCAGTAGGAACGTTGCAGAGTACAGAGTTTTGAGAATGAGGTGAAGAAGGGTTTTTACAGAGAGCAGAGGTTTGAGACTGGGTTGCAGAAGGAGTGTTGCAGAGAACAGAGGTTGGAGACTGGGTTGAAGAAGGACTGTTGCAGAGAGTAGACTTTGGAGATTGTGGTGCAGAAGGACTGTTACAGAGAGCAGAGGTTGGAGACAGGGGTGCAGAAGGATCTTACAGAGAGCAGAATTTGGAGACTGAGGTGCAGAAAGACTTTTGCAGAGATCAGAGGTTGGAGACTGGGGTGATGTAGGATCATTGCAGAGAGCAAAGTTTCGAGACTGGTGTGCAGAAGGATCGTTGCAGAGAGAATAGGATGGAAACTGGGGTGCACAAGGCCTTCTATATAGAGCAGAGTTTTGAGACTGTCGTGCAGAAGGCCTGTTACAGAGAGAAGAGGTTGGAGACTGCGTTGCAGAAGGACTGTTACAGAGAGCAGTGTTTGGAGACTGGTTTGCTGAAGGAACTTACATAGAGCAGATGTTGGAGACTTACATGCAGAAGGACTGGTACAGAAAGCAGAGGTTGGAAATTGGGGTGCATAAGGATCCTTACAGAGAGCAGAGGTTGGAGACTGCGGTATAGAAGGACTGTTACAGAGAGCAGAGTTTGGAGACTGGGGTGAAGAAGGACTGTTACAGAAAGCACAGGTTGGAGACTGAGGTGCAGAAGGATAGATACAAAGAGCAGAGTTTGGAGACTGGGTTCAAAAAGACTGATTCAAAAAAGCAGAGGTTGGATACTGGGTTGTAGAAGGACCCTTACAGAGAGCAGAGGTTGGAAACTTCGGTACATAAGGTCTGTTACAGAGAGCAGATCTCGGAGACAGGGGAGCAGAAAGACTGTTGAAGAGGACAGAGGTTGGAGAATGGGGTGGAGAAGAAATATTACAAAGAGCAGAGTTTGGAAACTGGAGTGCAGAAGTATCTTACAGAGAATAGAGTTTGGAGACTGTTGTGCACAAAGACTGTTGAAGAGAGTAGACTTTGGAGACTGGGGTCCAGAAGGTTCGTTGGTGAGAGAAGAGTTTGGAGACTGAGGTGCAAAAGGACTGTTGCAGAGAGAAGATGTTGGAGACTGGAGTGGATAAGGACTGTTGCAGAGAGCTAATTTTAGAGACTGGGGTGCAGAAGGACTGTTATAGAGAGAAGAGGATGAAGACTGACTTCGGAAGGACTGTTACAGAGAGCAGAGTTTGGAGACTGGGGTGCAAAAGGACAGTTGCCGAGAGCAGATTTGGAGACTTGCGTGGAGAAGAATCGTTGCAGAGAAAAGAGGTTGGAGACTGGGGTGCAGAAGGCCTATTACAGAGAGCAGAGTTTGGAGACTGGGTTGCAGAAGTCCTGTTACAGAGAGCAGCGGTTGAAGACTGTTTTGCAGACTGTTACAGAGTGCAGAGTTTAAAGACTGTGTTGCAGAAGGATCATATAGAGAGCAGAGTTGGGAGACTGAGGTGAAGAAGAACTGTTACAGAGAGCAGAGGTAGGAGACTGGGGTGCAGCAGGTTCGTTGCAGAGAGCAGAGTTTTCAGACTGAGGTGCAGAAGGACTGTTGCAGAGATCAGATGTTGGAGACTGGGGTGCAGAAGGTCTGTTGCAGAGAGCAGATGTTGGTAACTAGGGTGTAGAAGGACTGTTGTAGAGAGCAGAGTTTGGAGACTGGGATGCAGAAGGACTGTTGCAGAGAGCACAGGTTGGAGACTGAGGTGCGGAAGTCCTGTTACAGAGAGCAGAGTTTGGAGACTCGGGTGCAGAAGAACTGTTACAGAGAGCAGAGTTTGGATACAGGGGTGCAGAAGGATCTTACAGAGAGTAGAGATTGGAGACTGAGGTGCAGAAGAACTGTTGCAGAGATTAGAGGTCGGAGACTGGGTTGCAGTAGGATCATTTCAGAGAGTAGAGGTTGGAGACTTGGGTGCAGAATGATCTTTGCAGAGAGAAACGGTTGGAGACTGGGATGCAGAAGGCCTGCTACAGAGAGCAGAGTTTGGAGACTGGCATGCAGAAGGCCTGTTACAAAGAGGAGAGTTTGGACACTGGGTTGCTGAAAAATCTTACAGAGAGCAGAGGATGGAGACTGAGGTGCAGGTGGACTGTTACAGAGAGCAGTGGTTGGAGACTTGGGTGCAGAAGGATCGTACAGAGACCAGAGATGTAAGACTGAGGTGCAGAAGGACTGTTACAGAGAGTAGAGGTTGGAGACTGATGTGTAAAAGGACTGTTACAGACAGCAGAGTTTGGAGACTGAGGTGCAGAAGCTCTGTTACAGAAAGCAGAGGTTGTAAATTGGGGTGCAGAAGGACAGTTACAGAGACAAGAGTTTGGAGACTGCAGTATAGAAAACTATTACAGAGAGCAGAGGTTGGAGACTCGGGTGCAGAAGGAATGTTACAGAGAGCACAGGTTGGAGACTGAGGTGCAGAAGTATAAATACAGAGAGCAGAGGTTTTAGACTGGGGTTCAGAAGGACTGATACAGAAAGTAGTGTTTGGAGACTGGGGTGCAGAATGACAAGTTATGGAGAGCAGAGGTTGGAGACTGCGGTACAGAAGGACTGTTACAGAGAGCAGATGTTAAAGACTGGTTAGCAGAAGGACTGTTGCAGAGGACAGAGTTTGGAGACTGGGGTGCCACAGGACACTTGCAGAAAGCAGATGTTAAAGACTGGGGAACAGAAGGACCGTTACATAGAGCAGATTTTTCAGAGTACACTACAGGAGGACTGTTACAGAGAGCAGAGGTTGGAGAGTAAGGTGGAGAAGGACTGTTGCAGAGAACCGAGGAAGGAGACTGGGGTGCAGAAGGATCGTTGTGGAGAGCAGAGTATTGAGACTGGTGTGCAGAAGAACTTTTACAGAGAAGAGAGTTTGGAAAAGGGGTGCACAAATACTGTTGCAGACAGCAGAGTTTGGAGACTGAGGTGCAGAAGGACTGTTACAGAGAGCAGAGGTTGGAGACTTGGGTGCAGATGGACTGATACAGAAAGCAGAGGTTAGAGACTGGTGTGCAGAAGGACCGTTACAGAGAGCAGATTTTGGAGACTACACTACAGAAGGACTGTTACAGAGTGCAGAGGTTGGAGACTGGGGTGGAGAACGACTGTTTCAGAGAGTAGATGTTGGATACTGGGGTGCAGAAGAACTGTTGCAGAGAGCAGAATTTGGAGACTAAGGTGCAGAAGGATTGTTGCAGGGAGCAGATTTTGGAGACTGAGGTTCTGAGTCAACAGAGGTTGGAGAATGGGGTGCAGAAGGACCGTTGCAGAGAGCAGAGTTTGGAGTCTGCAGTACAGAAGGACTGTTGAGAGGTGAGATGAATTACAGAAGGACTGTTGAGAGGTTAGATGAAGAAGGACTGTTACAGAAAGCAGACTTTGTAGACTTGGGTGCAGAAGAATTGTTGCACAGAGCAGAGTTTTCAGACTGAGGTGAAGAAGGACTGTTTCAGAGAGAAGATATTGGAGACTGGGGTGCAGAAAAACTTTTGAAGAGAGCTGAGGTTGGAGACTGGGTTTCAACAGAATCGTTGCAGAGAGCAGAGGTTGGAGACTGGGGTGCAAAACGATTGTTACAGAGAGGAGAGGTTCGAGAATGGGGTGCATAAGGACGATTGAAGAGAGCAGATTTTGGGGACTGATGTGCAGAAAAATTGTTACAGAGAACAGAAGTTGGAGACTGGGGTGCAGAAAGACTGTAGCAGAGATCAGAGGTTGGAGACTGCGGTGTAAAAAGACTGTTGCAGAGAGCAGCGGTTGGAGACTGGGGTATAGAAGGACTGTTGCAGAGAGCAGAGGTTGGAGACTTATGGGCAGCAGGACTGTTACAGAGAGCAGATGTTGGAGACTGGTGTGCAGAAGGACTGATACACAGAGCAGAGGTTGGGGACTTTGGTGCAGAAAGGCTGTTAAAAAGATCACAGCTTGGAGAGTACAGTACAGAAAGACTGTTACTGAGAGCAGAGGTTGGAGACTGGCGTGAAGAAGCACTGTTGCAAAGAGCATATGTTGGAGACTGGGGTGCAGAAGGATTGTTGCAGAGAGCAGAATTTGTATACTGGGGTGCAGAAAGACTTTTGCAGAGCGCAGAGTTTGGAGACTGAGGTGCAGAAGGATTGTTACAGAGAGAAGAGTTTGGAGACTGTGGTGCAGAAGGACTGATACAGAAAGCAGAGTTTGGAGACTGGGGTGCAAAGGAGTGTTACAGGGAGCAGAGGTTGGACACTGCGGTACAGAAGGTCTGTTATAGAGAGCAGAGTTTGAAGATTGGGGTGCAGAAGGACTGTTCTAGAGAAAAAAGGTTGTAGAAAGTGGTACAGAAAAACAATTTCCGAGAGCAGTGGTTCTAGACTGGGGTGGAGAAGAAATGTTTCAGAGAGGAGAGTTTGGAAACTGGGATGCAGAATGTCTTAGAATTATCAGCAGAATTTGGAGACTGGGGTAGAGAAGGACTGTTGCAGGGAACAGAGGTTTTGGACTGGTGTGCAGATGGCCTGTTACAGAGAGCAGCGGTTAAAGACTGGTGTGCAGAAGGCCTGTTACAGAGAGCAGAGGTTACAGAGTGAGGTGCAGTAGGACTGTTACAGCGAGCAGACTTTAAAAACTGTGGTGCAGAAGGAGAGATACAGAAAGCAGAGGTTGGAGACTGGGGTGTAGAAGGACTGGTACAGAGAGCAGAGTTTGGAGACTGGGTTGTAGAACTTTCTTTCAGAGAGTAGAGTTTGGAGACTGAGGTGCAGAAGGACTGTTACAGAGAGCAGAGTTTGGAGAGTGGGGTGCAGAAAGCCTGTTTAAGAGAGCAGAGGTTGGAACTGGGGTATAAAAGGACTGTTAAAGAGAGAAGATGTTGGAGATTGGGGTGCAGAAGGACTGTTACAGAGAGCAGATTTTGGAGAATGTGGTGCAGGACTGATACAGAAAACAGATGTTGGAGACTGGGGTGCAGAATGATTGTTACAGACATCAGAGGTTGGAGACTGGGTTGCAGAAAGAGTGTTGCATAGAGCAGAGGTTGGAGACTTAGGTCCAGAAGGACTGTTACAGAGAACAGAGTTTGGAGACTGTGGTGCAGAAAGACTGATACAGTAAGCAGTATTTGAAGACTGGGGTGCAGAAGGACCATTACAGAGAGAAGAGGTTGGAGACTGCGGTACAGAAGGACTGTTACAGAGAGCAGAGTTTAGAGACTGGGGTGCAGAAAGATTGTTGCAGAGAACAGAGGTTGGAGACTGGGGTGCAGAAGGATCCTGGCAGAGAGCAGAGTATTCAGACTGAGGTGCAGAAGGACTAATTTAGAGAGCAGATGTTTGAGACTGGTGTGCATAATGACTGTTGCAGAGAGCAGAGGTTGGAGACTTCTGTGCAGATGGACTGTTACAGAGAGCAGAGGTTGGAGACTGGGGTAGAGAAGAACTCTTTCAGAGATCAGATGTTGGAGTCTGTGGTGCAAAAGGACTGTTGCAGAGAGCAGAGGATGGAGACTTGGCTGTAGAAGGACTGTTGCAGAGAGCAGATGTTGCAGACTGAGTTGCAGACGGACTGTTACAGCGGGCAGAATTTGGAGACTGTGGTGAAAAACGATGGATACAGAAAGCAGAGGTTGGATGCTGGGGTGCATATGTACCCTTTCAAAAAACAAAGTTTGGAGAATGCGGTTCAAAAGCAATGTTACAGAGAGCAGAGGTTGGAGACTGGGGTGCAGAATAAGTGTTGTATAGAACATAGATTGGAGACTGGGGTGCAGAAGGATCGTTGGGGCGAGCAGAGTATGGAGACTGGGGTGTAGAAAGACTGTTGCAGAGAGCAGAAGTTGAATACTCTGGTGTAGAAGGACTGTTGCAGAGAGCAGATGTTGGAGACGTTGGTGCATAAAGACTGTTGCAAAGAGCAGAGGGTGGAGACTGGTGTTCAGAAGGATAGTTAAAGAGAGCAGAGGATGGAGACTGGGGTGCAGAAGGACTTTTACAGAGAGTAGACGTTGAAGACTGGGGTGCAGAAGGATCATTGCAGAGAGCAGAGGTTGAAGACTGGGCTGCAGAAAGATCCTTAAAGAGAGCAGAGTTTGGAGACTCTGGTGCAGAAGGACTCTTACAGAGAGCACAGGTTGAAGACTGGGGTGCAATGGCGACCATGGTCCGCTGACATGGCTCACTGTGGTGCCATTGGGTGCAGTAGGACTTTTGCAGAGAGCACAGGTTGGAGACTGAGGTGCAGAAAAACTGTTGCAGAGAGCAAAGTTTGGAGACTTGTGTGCAGATGGAGTGTTTCAGAGAGCAGAGTTTGGAGACTGAGGTGCAGAAGGACCCTAACAGGGACCAGAGTTTGGAGACTGCGGTACAGAAGGACTGGTACAGAGAGCAGAGGTTGGAGTCAGGTGTGCAGAAAAACTGACAGACAGCATAAGTTGGAAACTGGGGTGCAGAAGGACTGTTGCAGAGAGAAGATGTTGCAGAGTGAGGTGCTGAAGGACTGTTACAGGGAGTGGAGTTTAAAGACTGTGGTGCAGAAACACTTATACAGAAAGCAGAGGTTGGAGACTGGGGTGCATAAGGACCCTTACAGAGAACAGAAGTTGAAGACTGCGGTACAGAGGAACTGTTGTAGAAAACATGTTTGGAGACTGGGGTGCAGAGGGACCATTGAAGAGAGCAAACGTTGGAGACTGGGGTGCAAAAGGAATGTTACAGAGAGCAGAGTTTCAAACTGGGGTGCACAAGGATTTTACAGAGAGGAAAGTTTGGAGACTGTGGTGCAGAAGGATTGTTGCAGAGAGCAGACGTTGGAGACTGGGGTGCGGAAGGATCGTTGCAGAGAGTAGATTATGGAGCCTGGGGTATAGAAGGACTGTTCTAGAGAGCAGAGATTGGAGACTGGGGTGAGGAAGGAGTGTAGAAGGGAGCAGAGGTTGAAGACTGGGGTGCAGAAGGCCTGTTCCAGAGAGTAGAGTTTGGAGACTGGGGTCCAGAAGGACTCTTACAGAGAGCAGAGTTTGGAGACTAGGTTGCAGAAGGATGTTTCAGACATCAGAGGTTGTAGACTGAGGTGCAGAAGCACTGTTAGACAGAGAAGAGTTTGAAGAGTGAGGTTCAGAAGAACCGTTGCAGAGAGCAGACATGGAGACTGGGGTGCAGAAGGATCATTGCAGAGAGTAGATTATGGAGACTTGGGTATAGAAGGACAGTTCTGGAGACCAGAGTTTGGAGGCTGGGTGCAGAAAGACTGTTTCAGCGAGAACTTGTGAAGACTGAGGTGTAGAAAAACTGTTACAGAGAGCAGTGTTTGGAGACTAAGTTGCAGGACTGATAGTGAGAGCAGAATTTGGAGACTGGGGTGCAGAAGGATCTTACAGAGAGTAGAGTTTGGAGATTGAGGTGCAGAAGGACTGTTACAGAGTGCAGACGTTGGAGACTTGTGTTCAGAAGGACTGATACAGAAAGCAGAGGTTGGAGACTAGCTTGCAGAAAAACCATTGCAGAGAGTAGGATTAGGAGACTGCAATACAGGAGGACTGTTAAAGAGAGCAGAGGTTGGAGAATGGTTTATAGAAGAACTGTTTCAGAGTGCAGATGTTGGAGACTGGGGTTCAAAAAACTGTTGCAGAGAGCAGAGTTTGGAGACTGGGGTGCAGAAGAACTATCGCAGAGAGAAGAGGTTAAAGACTAAGGTGCAGAAAGAATGTTACAGAGAGCAAAGGTTGGAGACTGGGGTGCATAATTACTGATACAGAAAGCAGAGGTTGAGACTGCGGTGCAGAAGGACCGTTACAGAGAGCAGAGTTTGGAGACAGTGTTATAGAAGAACTGTTGCAGAGAGCAGAGGTTAGAGAATGGGGTGCAGAAGGACTGTTACAGAGAGCAGAGGTTAGAGAATGGGGTGCACAAGTAAGGTTGTAGATTTCAGAGGTTGGAGACAGAGGTGCAGAAGGACTGTTACAGAGAGCAGAGATTGGAAACCGTGGTTCTGAAAGACTTATACAGAAAGCAGAGGTTCAAGACTGGGATACAGAAGGACCGTTACAGAGAGCAGATGTTGGAGACTCGGGTGCAAAAGGATCGTAGCAGAGAGTAGAGGTTGGAGACTGAGGTGCAGAAAAACAGTTACAGACAGTAGAGTTTGGAGATTGGGGTGCAGAAGGATCGTTGAAGAGAGCAGAAGTTGGAAATTGAGTTGCAGAAGCATCATTGAAGACAGCGGAGGTGGACACTTGGCTGCAGAATGATCGTTACAGAGCACAGATTGGAGACTGGAGTGCAGAAGGAATGTTGCAGAAAGCAGAGGTTGGAGACTGGGGTGTAAAAGGACTGTTACACAGAGCAGACGTTGGAGACTGGGGTGAAGAATTATGATACAGAAAGCAGAGGTTTGAGACTGGGGTGCAGAAGGACTGTTACAGAGAGCAGAGGTTGCACACTGCCGTGCAGAAGGACTGTTTAAGAGAGCAGAGTTTTCAGACTGGGGTGCATAAGGCCTGCTACTGAGAGCAGAGGTTGGAAACTGGGTTTCAGAAGGACTGTAATAGAAAGCAGAGTTTTGAGGCTGGGTTGCAGAAAGATCTTACAGAGAACAGTGGTTGGTGACTGTGGTGCAGGACGAATGTTACAGAGAGCAGTGATTGGAGACTGGGGTGCAGAAGGATCGTGCAGAGTGCAGAGGTTTCAGACTGAGGTGCAGATGGACTGTAACAGAGAGCAGATGTTGGAGACTGAGTTGCAGCAGGACTGTTAAAGAGAGCAGTTTGGTGACTCACGTGCAGAAGGAGTGTTACAGAAAGCAGAGGTTGGAAATTTGGGTACAGAGGGACCGTTACAGAGAGCAGAGGTTGGAGACTGCGGTATAGAAAAACTCTAACAGAGAGCAGAGGTTTGAGAATATGGTGCAGAAGGACTGTTATGAAGAGCAGAGGTTGGAGACAGGGGTGCAGAAGGATCGTTGCAGAGAGCAGATTATGGAGACGGGGGTAGAGAAGGACTGTCCCAGAGAGCAGAGTTTGGAGACTGGTGTGTAGAAGGACTGTAGCAGAAAGCAGTTTTTGAAGACTGAGTTGCAGAAGGACTGTTTCAGAGAGCAGAGTTTAGAAACAGGGGTGCAGATGGACTGATACAGAGAGCAGAGATTGGAGACTGAGGTGCAGAAGTAATGTTACAGAGAGCAGATGTTGGAGACTGGGGTGTAGAAAGACTGATACCAAAAGCAGAGGTGAGAGACTGGGTTCCAGAAGGACCATTACAAAGAGCAGAGGTTGGAGACTGCAGTAAAGACGGACTGTTACAGAGAGCATATGTTGCAGACTGTGGTGCAGAAGGACTGTTGCAGAGAAAAGAAGTTTGAGACTGGTGTGCAAAAGGACCATTGCTGAGAGCAGAGGTTAAAGACTAATGTGCAGAAGGATTGTTACAGAGAGTATAGGTTTGAGACTGGGGTGCAGAAGGACTATTACAGAGAGTAGAATTTGGAGATTTGGGTGCAGAAAAATCTTTCAGAGAGCTTAGGTTGGGGACTGGGGTACAGAAGGACTGTTGCGGAGAGCAGATTTTGGAGACTGGGTGCAGAAGGATCTTTCAGAGAGCTTAGGTTAAGGACTGGGGTACAGAAGGCCTGCTACAGAGAGCAGAGGTTACAGAGTGAGGTGCAGTAGGACTGTTACAGCGAGCAGACTTTAAAAACTGTGGTGCACAAAGAGTGATACAGAAAGCAGAGGTTGGAGACTGGGGTGTAGAAGGACTGTTACAGAGAGCAGAGTTTGGAGACTAGGTTGTAGAAGTTTCTTTCAGAGAGCAGAGTTTGGAGACTGAGGTGCAGAAGGACTGTTACAGAGAGCAGAGTTTGGAGAGTGGGGTGCAGAAAGACTGTTTAAGAAAGCAGAGGTTGGAACTGGGGTATAGAAGGACTGTTGAAGAGAGCAGATGTTGGAGAATGGGGTGCAAAAAGACTGTTGCAGAGAGCAGAGGTTGGAGACTGAGGTGTAGAAGGACTGTTACAGAGTGCAGATGTTTGCGACTGGAGTGCAGAAGGATCGTTGCAGAGAGCAGAAGTTGGAGACTGAGGTGCAGAAAAATCCTTGCAGAGAGCAGAAGTTAGAGACTGGGGTGCAGAAGCATCGTTTCATAGAGCAGATGTTTGAGATTGGGGTGCAGAAGTACTCTTATAGAGAGCACAGGTAAGAGACTGGGGTGCAAAATGAATGTAGAAGAGAGCAGAGGTTGGAGACTGGGGTGCAGGAGGACTTTTGCAGAAAGCAGAGTTTGGAGACTGAGGTGCAGAAAGAGTGTTAAAGAGAGCAGAGTTTAGAGACTGGGGTGTAGAAGGACTTATAGGGAAAGCAGATGTTGGAGACTGGGGTGCAGAAGGACAAATAAAGAGAGCAGAGGTTGGAGACTTCGGTACAGAAGGACTGCTACAGAGAGCAGAGGTTGGAGACTGGGGTGCAGAACGACTGTTGCAGAGATCAGAGGTTGGAGACTGGGGTGCAGAAGGACTGTCGCAGAGAGTAGCTGTTTGAGACTGGGGTAAAGAATTTCTTTTACAGAGAGCAGTGTTTGAAGACTGGGGTTCAGAAGGCCTGTTATAGAGAGCAGAGATTGGAGACTGGGGTGCAGAATGTGTTTCAGTGAGCAGAGATTGTGAACTGGGTTCAAAAGCATCTTACAGAAAGCAGAGGTTGGTGACTGATGTACAGAAGGACTGTTACAGAGAGTAGAGTTTGAAGACTGGGGTGCAGAAGGATTGTTGCAGAGAGCAGAGATTTCAGACTGAGGTACAGAAGTACTGTTGCAGACAGAAGATGTGGGAGACTGGGTGCACAAGGACTCTTGCAGCGAGCAGAGGTTGGAGAAACGGTGCAGAGGATTTTTGCAGAGAGCAGAAGTTGAAGACTGGGGTGCAGAAGGACAGATACAGAGAGCAGAGGTTGGAGACTGGGGTGAAGTAAGCCTTTTACAGAGAGCAGATTTTGGAGAGTGGGGTGCACGAGGACTTTTACAGAGAGCAGAGTTTGGAGACTGGGTTGCAGAAGGATCTTACAGAGAGCAGAGTTTGGAGACTGAGGTGCAGAAGCACTGTTACAAAGAGTAGAGTTTGGAGACTGAGGTGCAGAAAGATCGTTGCAGAGAGCAGAGCTTGGAGACTGAGGTGCAGAAGGATTGATACAGAGAGCAGAGGTAGAAGACTGTGGTGCAGAAGGACTATTGCAGAGAGCAGAGATTTCAGACTGGCTTGTAGAAGGACTTTTGCAGAGAGTAGAGGTAGGATATTGCGGTACAGAGGGGCTGTAGAAGAGAGCATAGTTGGCAGACTAAGGTGCAGAAGGACAGTTACACAGAACAGAGATTTGAGACTCGGTTGCAGAAGGACCCTTACAGAGAGCAGTGGTTGGAGACTGCAGTACAGAAGGACTGTTACAGAGAACGGTGGTTGGAGACTGGTGTGGAGAAGAACTGTTGCTGAGAGCAGATGTTGGAGACTGTGGTGCAAAAGAACTGATAGAGAACAGAGGTTGGAGACTGGAGTGCAGAAGGAACTTTGAAGAGAGCAGAGGTTGGAGACTGGGGTGCAGAAAGATCTTATAGTAAGAAGAGGTTGGAGTCTGGAATGCAGAAGGACAGTGGCAGAGAGCAGACGTTGGAGACTGGGGTGCAGAAGGATTATTGAAGAGAGCAGAGGTTGGAGACTGGGGTGCAGAAGGACTGTTGCAGAGAGCAGAGGTTGGAAACTGAGGTGCAGAAGGACTGTTACAGAGAGCAGAGGTTGGAGACTGTGGTGCAGAAGGACTGATACAGTACGCAGTGTTTGGAGACTGGGGTGCAGAAGGACCATTACAGAGAGGAGAGGTTGGAGACTGCGGTACAGAAGGACTGTTACAGAGAGCACAGGTTGGAGACTGGGGTGCAGAAGGACTGTTGGAGAGAACAGAGGTTGGAGACTGGGGTGCAGAAGGATCATGGCAGAGAGAAGAGTTTTCAGAATGAGGTGCAGAAAGACTAATGTAGAGAGCAGATGTTGGAGACTGGGGTGCATAATTACTGTGACAGAGAGCAGATGTTGAAGACTTCTGTGCAGATTGACTGTTTTAGAGTAGATGTTGAAGACTGGGGTGCAGAAAGCCTGTTACAGAGAGCAGAGTTTGGAGAAGGGGTGCAAAAGGACTGTTACAGAGAGCAGAGTTTGGAGATTGGTTTGCAAAAGGATCTAAAAGAGAGGAGAGTTTGGAGACTGAGATGCAGTAGGATTGTTACAGAGAGTTGAATTTGAAGACTGAAGTGCAGAAGGACTGTTAAAGAGAGCAGAGTTTGGAGACTGGGGTGCAGAAGGACTGATACAGAAAGCAGAGTTTTGAGACTGGGGTGCAGAAGGACCATTACAGAGAGCAGAGGTTGGAGACTTCGGTGCAGAAGAACTGTTACAAAGAGAAGAGTTTGGAAACTGGGGTGCAGAAGTAGTGTTGCAGGGAACAGAGTTTGGAGACTGAGGTGCCGAAGGATCTTTAAAGATAGCAGAGGTTGGAGACTAGGGTGCAGAAGAATCTTACAGAGAGTTGAGGTTGAATACTGGGGTGCAGAAGGATTGTTGCAGACAGCAGAGGTTGGAGACCTGGTTTCAGAAGGACTTTCGCCGAGAGAAAAGGATAGAGACTAAGATAAAGAAGGACTGTTACAGAGAGCAGAGGTTGGAGACTTTGGTGCAGGACTGATACAGAAAGCAGAGGGTGGAGACTGGGGTGCAGAAGGACCATTACAGAGAGCAGAGATTGGAGACTGGTGTACAAAAGGACTTTTACAGAGAGCAGAGATTTGAGACTGGGGAGCGGAAGGACTGTTGCAAAACAGAGGTTTAAGATAGGGTTGCAGAAGGACCATTGCAGAGAGCAGAGGTTGGAGACTGATGTGCAGAAGGATTGTAACAGAGAGTAGAATTTGGAGACTGGGGTACAGAAGCATATTACAAAGAGCAGAGGTTGGAGACTCGGGTGAGGAAGGACTGCTGCAGAGAGCAGATTTTGGATACTGGGGTGCAGAATGATTGTTACAGAGAGCGGAGGTTGGATACAGGGGTGCAGAAGTACTTTTGCATAGAGCAGAAGTTGGAGATTTGGGTGCAGAAGAAACTGTTGCAGAGAGCAGAGGTTGAAGACTGAGGTGCAGAAAGACTGTTATAGAGAGCAGTGGATTGAGAAAGGGGTGCAGAAGGAATGATACAGAAAGCAGAGCTTGTAGACTGGCGTACAGGAGGACTATTACAGAGAGCAGAGGTTGGAGTCTCCAGTACAGAAGGACTGATACAGAGAGCAGAGGTTTGAGACTGGGGTGCAGAAGGAATGTTGCAGAGAGTAGATGATTGAGACTGGGTTCCAGAAAGACTGTAGCTGAGAGCAGACGTTGGAGACTAAGGTGAAGAAGGACAGTTAAACAGAGCAGAGTTTGGAGACTGGGGTGCAGAAGGACTGAAACAGAAAGCAGTGGTTGGAGATCCGGGTGTAGAAGTACCCTTACGAAGAGCAGAATTTGGAGACTGGGGTGGAGAATGACTGTTGCAGATAGCAGTTGTTGGAGACTGGGGTGCAGAAGGACTCTTGCAGAGAGCAGAGGATGGAGACTGGGGTGCAGAAGGACTGTTACAGAGAGCAGAGGTTGCAGACTGAGTTGCAGAAGGACTCTTACAGAGGGCACAGTTTGGAGACTGTGGTGCAAAATGACTGATACAGAAAACAGAGGTTTTTATAATGGGGTGCATAAGGACTCTTAAGGAGAACAGATGTTGGAGACTGCGGTACAGAAGGACTGGTACAGAGAGCAAAGGATGGATACTGGGGTGCAGAAGAACTGATGTAGATAACAGAGGTTGGAGACTGGGGTCCAGAAGGATCGTGGGGTCGAGCAGAGTATGAAGACTGGGTTATAGAAGGACTGTTGAAGAGAGCAGAGGTTGGAAACTGGGGTGTAGAAGGACTGTTGCAGAGAGCGGAGGTTGGAGACTGGGGTGTCGAAGGACTGTTTCAGAGAGCAGATGTTGGAGACTTAGGTGCAGAAGGACTGTTGCATAGAGCAGAGATTTGAGACTGATGTACAGAAGAACTGTTTCAGAGAGTAGAGGTTGAAGACTGGGGTGCAGATGTACTATTGCAGAGAGCAGAGTTTTCAGACTGAGGTACAGAAGAACTTTTGCAGAGAGCAGATGTTGGAGACTGGGTTTCACAAGGAGTGTTGCAGCGAGCAGAGGTTTTAGACTGGGGTGCCAAAGGATCTTTGCAGAGAGCAGAGGTTGGAGACTGAGGTGAAGAAGGATCGTTGCAGAGAGCAGAGTTTCGAGACTGGGGTGCAAAAGGATCATTACAGAGAGCAAAATTTGGAGATTGGGTTGCAGAAGGACCGTTACAGAGAGCAGAGTTTTGAGACAGGGGTTCCGTAGAACCCTTGCAGAAAGCAGAGGTTGGCGACTGGGGTGGAGAAGGAATGTTAGAGAGCAAATTTTGGAAACTGTAATGAGAAAGATCTTACAGGGAACACAGGTTGGAGACTGTGGTGCAGAAGGACTGTTGCAGAGAGCTGACGTTTGACACTGGGGTCCAGAAAGATCGTTGCAGAGAGCAGAGTTTGCAGACTGGGGTGCAGAAGGCTGTTGCAGAGCGCAGAGTTTGGATACTGAGGTGCAGAAGGACTATTACAGAGAGCAGATGTTGGAGACTGGGGTGCAGAAGAACTGTTGCAGAGAAGAGGTTGGATACTGAGGTGCAGAAGAACTGTTACAGAGAGCAGAGGTAAGAGACTGGGGTAAAGATGGATCTTACAGAGAGCAGAGGTTGGAGACTGCGGTGCAGAAGGACTGTTACAGGAAGCAGAGGTTGGAAATTGGGTTGCAGATGTACCTTTAAAGAGAGCAGTGTTTGGAGACTGCAGTTTAGGACTGTTACTGTGAGCAGAGGTTGGAGACTGGGATGCAGAAGGACTCTTACAGATAGCACAAGTTGGAGATTGAGTTGTAGAAGGATGAATACAGAGAACAGAGTTTGGATTCTGGGGTTCAGACTGGCTGATACAGAAAGCAGAGTTTGGAGACTGGGGTGTAGAAGAAACGAAACTGAGAGCAGAGGTTGGACACTGCAGTACAGAAGGACTGTTACAGAGAGCAGATCTCGGAGACAGGGGAGCAGAAATACTGTTTCAGAGAGAAGAGGTTGGAGAATGAGATGCAGAATGACTGTTACAGATAGCAGAGTTTGGAGACTGGGGTGCAAAAGGACTGTTAGAGAGAGCAGAGTTTGGAGACTGGGGTGCAGAAAGACTGTTACAGAGAGCAGAGGTTGGAGATTGGGGTTCAGATGGATCTTACAGAGAGCAGAGTTTAAAGACTGGGGTGCAAAAGGACTGGTGCAGAGAGTAGATGTTGGAAACTGGGGTGAAGAAAAATCGTTGCAGAAGGAAGAGTTTGGAGACTGGGGTGCAAAAGGCATGTTACACAGAGCAGAGTTTGGAGACTGGGTTGCAGAAGTCCTGTTACAGAGAGCAGAGGTTGGAGACTGTTTTGCAGAAGGACAGTTACAGAGTGCAGAGTTTAAAGACTGGGTTTCAGAAGGATGAAACAGAGTTCAGAGTTAGGAGACTGAGGTGCAGAAGCTCTGTTACAGAGAGCAGAGGTAGGAGACTGGGGTGAAGAAGGGTAGTTGTAGAGAGCAGAGTTTTCAGACTGAGGTGCAGAATGACTGTTGCAGCGAGCAGATGTTGGAGACTGGAGTGCAGAAGGACTGTTGCAGAGAGCAGATGTTGGTAACTAGGTTACAGAAAGACTGTTGAAGAAAGCAGATGTTGGAGACTGGGGTGCAGAAGGACTGTTTCATGGAGCAGAAATTGGAGACTGAGGTGCGGCAGTCCTGTCACAGAGAGTAGAGTTTGGAGACTCAGGTGCAGAAGGACAGTGTCAGAGAGCAGAGGTTAAATACAGGGGTGCAGAAGAATCTTACAGAGAGCAGAATTTGGAGACTGAGTTGCAAAAGGACTCTGCAGAGATCAGAGGTTGGAGACTGAGATGCAGAAGGACTCTTACAGAGAGCAGAGTTTGGAGACTGGGGTACAGAAGGACTGATATAAAAAGCAGAGATTGGAGTCTGGGGTGCCAAAAGACCATTACAGAGAGCAGATTTTGGATACTGCTCTACAGGAGGACTTTTACAGAGAGAAGAGGTTGAAGACTGGGGTGCAGAATGACTCTTGCGGAGAGCAGAGGTTGAAGATTGGGGTGCAGAAGGACTGTTACACAGAGCAGAGGTTGAAGACAGGGGTGCAGAAGGATCTTACAGAGATCAGAATTTGGCGACTGATGTGCAGAAGGACTTTTGCAGAGATCAGAGTTTGGAGACTGGGGTGCAGTAGGATCATTGCAGAGAGCAAAGGTACGAGACTGGAGTGCAGAAGGGTCATTGTAGAGAGCAGAGGATGGAAACTGCGGTTCAGAACACCTGCTATAGAGAGCAGAGTTTTTAGACTGGCGTGCAGAAAGCCTGTTACAGAGAGGAGAGGTTGGAGACTGGGGTGCAGTAGGACTGTTACAGAGAGCAGATTTTGGAGACTCGTTTCCTGAAGGAACTTACAGAGAGCAGATATTGGTGACTGATGTACAGAAGGACTGTTACAGAAAGCAGAGTTTGGAGACTGGGGTGCAGAAGTCCTGTTACAGAGAGCAGAGATTGGAGACTGTTTTGCAAAAGGACTGTTACAGAGTGCAGAGTTTAAAGACTGTGTTGCAGAAGATCATAAAAAGAGGAGAGTTGGGAGACTGAGGTGCAGAAGGACTGTTACAGAGAGCAGAGGTAGGAGACTGGGGTGCAGAAGGTTCGTTGCAGAGAGCAGAGTTTTCGACTGAAGTGCCGAAGAACTGTTGCAGAGAGCAGATATTAGAGACTGCAGTGCGGAAGGTCTGTTGCAGACAGCAGATGTTGGTAACTAGAGTGCAGAAGGACTGTTGTAGAGAGCAGAGGTTGGAGACTGGGGTGCAGAAGGACTTTTGCAGAGGGCAGAGGTTGGAGACTGAGGTGCGGAAGTCCTGTTACAGAGAACATAATTTGGAGACTCAGGTGCAGAAGAACTGTTACAGAGAGCAGAGTTTGGATTCAGGGGTGCAGAAGAAACTTACAGAGAGCAGAGTTTGAAGACTGAGGTGCAGAAGGACTGTTTCAGAGAGCAGAGGTTGGAGACTGGGGTGCAGAAGGCCTGCTACAGAGAGCAGATTTTGGAGACTGGCGTGCAGAAGGCCTGTTACAAAGAGGAGAGTTTGGAGACTGGGTTGCTGAAGGATCTTACAGAGAGCAGATGTTGGAGACTGAGGTGCAGGTGGACTGTTACAGAGAGCAGTTATCGGAGACTGAGGTGCAGAAGGACCGTGCAGAGACCAGAGGTGTCAGACTGAGGTGCAGAATTACTGTTACAGAAAGAAGAGGTGGGAGACTGAGGTGTAGAAATACTGTTACAGAGAGCAGAGTTTGTAGACTGAGGTGTAGAAGGACTGTTACAGAAAGTAGATGTTGAAAATTGGGGTGCAGAAAGAGCGTTACAAAGACCAGAGTTTGGAGACTGTGGTATAAAAAAACTGTTACAGAGAGCAGAGGTTGGAGACTGGGGTGCAGAAGGAATGTTACAGAGAGCACAGGTTGGAGACTGAGGTGCAGAAGGATAGATACAGAGAGCAAAGTTTTGAGACTGGTGTTCAGAAAAACTGATACAGAAAGCAAAGTTTGGAGACTGGGTTGCCGAAGGACTGTTACAGAAAGCAGATTTTGGAGACTGGGGTGCAGAAGGACTGTTGCAGAGTACAGAGTTTGGAGACTGGGGTGCCACTGGACACTTGCAGAAAGAAGAGATTAAAGACTGGGGTGGAGAATGAATGTTACAGAGAGGAGAGTTTGGAAACTGGAGTGCAGAAGGATCTTACAAAGAGCAGAGTTTAGACATGGGTGTAGAAGGACTCTTGCCAAGAGCACAGGTTTGAGATTTTGGTGAAGAAGCACTGTTGTAGAGAGTAGAGGTTCGAGACTGCCTTTCAGTTGGACTGTTACAGAGGCAGTGTTTGGAGACTTAGGTTCAGAAGGACTGTTGTGGATAGCAGAGTTTGTAGACTGAGGTGCAGAAGGACTGTTACAGATAGCAGAGTTTGGAGATTGGGGTGCAGATGGTCGGATTCAGAAAGCAGAGTTTAGAGACTCTGGTGCAGAAAGACTGTTGCAGAGAGCAGAGGTTGGAAAATGGGGTGCAAAACGCCTGATACACAGAGCAGAGGTTGGAGACTGGGATGCAGAAGGACTGTTACAGACAGCAGAGTTTGGAGACAGGGTTACAGAAGGATCTTACAGAGAGCAGAATTTGGGGACTGAGGTGCAGATGGACTGTTGTAGAGAGCAGATTTTGGAGACTGGGGTGCAGAATGATCGTTGCCGTGAACAGAGTTTTCAGACTTAGGTGCAGATCCTTCTGTTGCAGAGAGCAGATATTGGAGACTGGGGTGCAGAAAGACAGTTGCAGAGAGCAGAGGTTGGAGACTGGGGTGCAGAGGACTGTTGCAGATAGCAGAGTTTGGAGATTGGTGTGTAGAAGGACTGTTGCAGAAAGCAGAGGTTTGAGACTTGGGTGCAGAAGAACTGTTGCAGAGAGCAAAAGTTGGAGACTGAGGTGAAGAAGGACTGTTACAGAGAGATGAGGTTGGAGACTGGCGTGCAGAAGGACTGATACAGAAAGCAGATGTTGAAGACTGGGGAGCAGAAGGACCGTTAGAGAGAGCAGATTTTGGAGACTGCACTACAGGAGGACTGTTACAAAGAGCAGAGGTTGGAGACTGGTGTGGAGAAGGACTGTTTCAGAGTGCAGACCTTGGAGACTGGGGTGCAGAAGAACTGTTGCAGAGAGCATAGGTTGGAGATTGGGATGCAGATGAAGTGTCGCAGAGAGCAGAGGTTGGACTGAGGTGCAGAAGGAATGTTACAGAGTGCAGAGGTTGGAAACTGTGGTGCAGAAGGAATGATACAGAAAGGAGAGGTTGGAGACTGGGGTGCAAAAAGACCATTACAGAGAGCAGAGTTTGGCGACTGCGGTACAGAAGGACTGTTACAGAGAGCAGAGGTTGGAGACTGGGGAGCAGAAGGTCTGTTAGAGAGAGAAGAGGTTGGATTCTGGGGAGCAGTAGGAATGTTTCCCGAGAGCAGATTTTGAAACTGGGGTGTGAAAGGATCTTACAGAGAGCAGAGGTTGGAGGCTTGGGTGCAGAATCACTGTTAGAGAGAGCAGATTTTGGAGACTGAGGTGCAGAAGGACTGTTACAGAAAGAAGAGTTGGGAGACTGGGGTCCACAAGGATCGTTGCAGAGAGCAGAGTTTTCAGACTGATTTTCAGGAGGACTGTTGCAGAGAGCAGAGGTTATAGACTGGGGTGCAGAAGGAATTCTGCAGAGAGCAGAGGTTGGAGACCGGGGTGAAAAAGGATCATTGCAGAGAGCAGAAATTGGAGACTGGGGTGCAGAAGGATTGTTACAGAGAGCAGAGGTTGAAGACTGGGGTGCAGAAGGACGCTTACAGAGAGCAGAGTTTGGAGACTGAGAGACAGAATGACTGTTACAGAGAGCAGAGGTTGGAGACTGCGGAGCAGAAGGACTATTACAGAGAGCAGAGGTTGGAGACTCTGGAGCAGAAGGAATATTACAGAGGGCAGAGTATGGAAACTGGAGTGCAGAAGGATCTTACAGTGAGCAGAGGTTGTAGACTGAGGTGCAGAAAGACTGTTACATAAAGCAGAGTTTGGAGACTGGGGTGCACAAAAATCGTTGCAGAGAGCAGAGTTGTCAGACTGAGGTGCAGAAGGACTGTTGCAGGGAGCAGATATTTAAGACTTGGGTGCAGAAGGACCCTTACAGAGAGCAGAGGTTGGAGACTGCGGGACAGAAGGACTGTTACAGAGAGCAGAGGTTGGAGACTGCGGAGCGCAAGGACTGTTACAGAGAGCAGAGTTTGGAGACTGGGGAGCAGAAGGAATATTACAGATAGCACAGTTTGGAAACTGGGGTGCAGAAGGATCTTACAGAGAGCAGATGTTGGAGACTGAGGTGCAGATAGACTGTTACAGAAAGCAGAGTTTGTAGACTAGGGTGCACAAAAATCGTTGCAGAGAGAAGAGTTGTCAGACTGAGGTGCAGAAGGACTGTTGCAGGGAGCAGATATTGGAGCCTGGGGTGCAGAAAGACTTTTGCATAGAGCAGAGGTCAGAGACTGGTGTGCAAAAGGATTGTTGTAGAGAGCAGAGTTTGGAGACTGGGGTGCAGAAGGATTGTTACAGAGAGCAGAGTTTGGAGACTGTGTTGCAGAAGGACCATTGCAGAGATCAGAGTTTGGTAACTGAGGTGTAGAAGGATTGTTACAAAGAACAGAAGTTGGAGTCTGAGGTTGCAGAGAACAGAGTTTTGAGATTGGGGTTTACAAGGACTGTTGCAGAGAGCAGATTTTGGAGACTGGGGTGCAGAAAGACTGTTACAGAGAGCAGAGTTTGGAGACATGTTTGCAGAAGGATCTTACAGAGAGCAGAGATTCAAGACTGAGGTGCAACGGGACTATAACAGAGAGCAGAGTTTGGAGACTGGGGTGCAGAAAAATTGTTGCAGATAACAGAGTTTTCAGACTGAGGTGCAGAAGGACTTTTGCAGAGAGCAGACGTTGGAGACAGGGGTGCAGAAGGACTGTTGCATAGAGCAGATGTTGGATACTGGGGTGCAGAGGATCGTTGCAGACAGCACATGTTTGAGACCGGAGTGCAGAAGGACTCTTACATAGAAAACAGGTTTAAAACTGAGGTGCAGAAGGATAGATACAGAGAACAGGGGTTGGAGACTTGGGTTCAGACAGACTGATACAGAAAGCGGAGGTTGCAGACTGGGGTGTAGAAGGACCCTTACAAAGAGCAGAGGTTGGAGACTGCATACAGAAGGACTGTTACGTAGAGCAGATCTCGGAATCTGGGGAGTAGAAGGACTGTTTTAGAGAGCAGATGTTGGAAACTAGGGTGCAGAAGGACTGTTTTAGAGAGCAGAGTTTGGAGACTGACGTGCGGAAGTCCTGTTACAGAGAGCAGAGGTCGGAGACATGGGTGCAAAAGGACTCTTACAGAGAGCTGAGGTTGGATACAGGGTTGCAGAAGCATCTTACAGAGGTCAGAATTTGGTGACTGAGGTCTAGAAGGACTGTTGCAGAGAGTAGAGTTTGGAGATTGAGGTGCAAAAGGCCTGTTACAGAGAGCAGAGGTTGGAGACTGGGGTGCAGAAAAACTGTTACAGAGAGCAGAGTTTTTTGACAAGGTTGCACAAGGATCTTACAGAGAGCAGTGTTTGTAGACCAAGGTGCAGCAGGCCTTTTACAGAGAGTAGAAGTTGGAGACTAGGGTGCACAAGGATCTTTGCAGACAACAGAGTTTTCAGACTGAGGTGCAGAAGGAATTTGCAGAGAGCACATGTTGGAGACTGGGGTGCAGAAGGACTGTTGCAGAGCGCAGAGGTTTGAGACAGGGGTGCAGAAGGATTGTTGTAGAGAGCAGAGGTTGGATACTGGGGTGCAGAAGGATTGTTAAAGAGAACAGACATCGGAGACTGGGGTGCAGAAGGCCTGTTACGGAGAGCAGAGTTTGGAGCAGCGGTGCAGAAGTACTTCTAATGTGAGTAGAGTTTGGAGAATGAGGTGCAGAAGGACCGTTTCAGAGAGCAGAGGTTGGATACTGAGGTGCAGACGGATTGTTACAGAGAGCGGAGGTTGCAGACTGAGTTGCAGAGGGACTGGTGCAGAGAGCAGAGGCTGGACATGGGGTGTAGAAGGAATGTTACAGAGAGCAGATTTTGGAATCTGCACTACAGAAGGACTGTGACAGACAACAGAATTTGGAGACTGGTGTGGAGATGGACTGTTTCAGAGTGCAGACATTGGTGACTGGGGTGTACGAGAACTTCTGCAGAGAGCTGAGTTTAGAGACTGGGGTGCAGATGAACTGTCACAGAGAGCAGATTTTGGAGACTGAGGTGCAGAAGGAATGTTGCAGAAAGCAGATGTTGGAAACTGTGGTGCAGAAAGAATGATACAGAAAGGAGAGGTTGGGCAATGTGGTGCAGAAGGACCGTTACAGAGAGCAGAAGTTGGTGACTGTGGTACAGAAGGACTTTTACAGAGAGCAGAGGTTGGAGACTGGGGAGCAGAAAGAGTGTTACAGATAGCAGAAGTTGGAGACTGGGGAGCAGCAGGACTCTTACAGAGAGCAGAGATTGGAGGCTGCGGTGCAGAAGCACTGTTTCAGAGAGCCGATTTTGGAGACTGAGGTGCAGAAGGACTGTTACAGAAAGCAGAGTTTGGAGACTGGTGTTCACAAGGATTGTTGCAGAGAGCAGAGTTTTCAGACTAAGGTTCAGAAGGACTGTTGCAGTGCGCAGATGTTGGAGACTGAGGTGCCGAAGGACTTTTGCAGAGAACAGAGGTTGGAGAATGGGATGCAAAAGGATCGTTGCAAAGAGCAGAGGTTTGAGACTGGGGTGCAGAATTATTGTTATAAAGAGAAGAGTTTGGAGACTGGGGTGCACAATGACTGTTACAGATAGCAGAGTTTGGAGACTGGGGTGTAGAAGGACTGTTACAGAAAGCAGAGGTTTGAGACTTGGGTGAAGAAGGACCGTTACAGAGAGCAGATTTTGGAGACTGCACTACAGGAGGACTGTTAAAGAGAGCAGAGGTTGGAGACTGTTGTGGGTAAGGACTATTTCAGAGTGCAGACCTTGAAGACTGGGGTGCAGAATAACTGTTGCAGAGAGCAGAGTTTAAAGACTGGGGTGCAGAAGAACTGTCGCAGAGAGCAAAGGTTTGAGACTGATGTGCAGAAGGAATGTTACAGAGAGCAGAGGTTGGAAACTGTGGTGCAGAAGTAATGATACAGAAAGGAGAGGTTGGAGACTGTGGTGCAGAAAAAACGTTACAGAGAGCAGAGGTTGTGGACTGCGGTACAGAAGAAATGTTACAGAGAGCAGATTTGGAGACTGGGGAGCTGAAGGACTGTTATAGAGAGCAGAGGTTGGAGACTGGAAAGCAGAAGGACTGTTACAGAGAGCAGAGGTTGGAGACTAGGGAGCAGAAAGAATGTTACAGAGAGCAGATTTGGAAACTGGGGTTCAGAAGGATCTTACAGAGAGAACAGGTTGGAGGCTGGGGTGCAGAAGCACTGTTACAGAGAGCCGATTTTGGAGACTGAGGTGCAGAAGGACTATTACAGAAGCAGATTTTGAAGACTGGGGTGCACAAAGATCGTTGCAGAGAGCAGAGTTTTCAGACTGAGCTTCAGAAGGACTGTTGCAGAGAGCAGATGCTGGAGACTGGGGTGCAGAAGGACTTTTGCAGAGAGCAGAAGTTGGAGAATGGGGTGCAAAAGAATCGTTGCAGAGAGCAGAGGTTGGAGACTGCGGTGAGGAAGTATAGTTATGGAGAGCAGAGGATGTAGACTGGGGTGCCGAAAAACCTTTACACAGAGCAGAGTTTGGAGACTGCGGGAAAGAAGGACTGTTACAGAGATCAGAGGTTGGATACTGTGGTAAAGAACGAGTGTTACAGAGAGCAGAGGTTGGAGACTACGGAGCAGAAGAACAGTTACAGAGAGAATAGATTGGAGACTGGGGAGCAGAAGAAATATTACAGAGAGAAGAGTTGTGAAACTGGTGTGGAGAAGGATCTTACAGAGAGCACAGGTTGGAGACTGAGGTGCAGAAAGACTCTTACAGAAAGTAGATTTTAAAGACTGGGGTGCACAAGGATCGTTGCAGAGAGCAGAGTTGTCAGACTGAGATGCAGAAGAACTGTTGTAGGGAGAAGATTTTGGAGACTGGGGTGCAGAACGACTTTTGTAGAGAGCAGAGTTTGGAGACTGGGGTGCAGAATGATTGTTACAGAGATCAGAGTTTGGTAACTGAGGTGAAGAAGGATTTATACAGAGAACAGAAGTTTGACTCTGGGCTGCTGTAGGACTGTTGCAGAGAGCAGAGTTCGGAGACTGGGGTGCAGAAGGACTGTTGCAGAGAGCAGAAGTTGGAGACTGGTGTGCAGAAGGATCTTTGCAGGTAGCAGGAGTTTGAGACTGGGGTGCAGAAGCACTGTTACAGAGAGTAGACTTTCAAAACTGAGGTGCAGATGGATCATTGCAGAGAGCTGAGTTTGGAGTCTGAGGTGCAAAAGGACTGTTACAGAGAGCAGAGATTGGAGACTGGGGTGCAGAAGGATCCTTGTAGAGAACAGAGTTTTCAGACTGACTTGCAGAAGAACTCTTCAAAGAGCAGAGTTTATAGACAAATTTGCACAAGGATCTTACTGAGAGCAGAGGTTGTAGAGCAAGGTGAGGCAGGACTGTTACAGAGAGCAGAGGTTGGAGACTGGGGTGCAGAAGGATCCTTGTAGAGAACAGAGTTTTCAGACTGAGGTGCAGAAGGACTTTTGCAGAGAGCACATGTTGAAGATTGGGGTCCAGAAGGGCTGTTGCATAGAGCAGATGTGGGTCACTGGGGTTCAGAAGGATCGTTGTAGAGAGCAAAATTTTGAGACTGGGGAGCAGAAGGATTTTTATAGAGAACAGAGTTGGGAGACTGAGGTGCAGAAGGCCTGTTACAGAGAGCAGAGTATGGAGAAGGTGTTCAGAAGTACTTCTACATGTAGTAGTTTTTGGAGACTGAGGAGAAGAAGGACCGTAGCAGAGAACAGAGGTTGGAGACTGAGGTGCAGAAGGATTGTTACATAGAGCAGAGGTTGGAGACTGGGATGCAGAGGGACTGTTGTAGAGAGAAGAGGCTGGACACTGGGGTGTATAAAGACTGTTGCTGAGAGCACAGGTTAAGATTGGGGTGCAGAACGACTGTTTCAGAGAGCAGAGGTTCGAGACTCGGTTACAGTAGGACTGTTGCAGAGGAAAAGGTTGGAGATTTGGTGCAGAAGGACTGTTGCAGAGAGCAGATGATGGAGACTGGGATGCAGAAGAACTGTTGCAGATAGCAGAGGTTGGAAACTGGGGTGAAGAAGGACTGTTGCAGCGAGCAGGTGTTGGAGACTTGGGTGCAGAAGGACTTTTGCAGAGAATAGAATTTGGAGGCTGACGTGCAGAAGGACTGTTTCAGATAGCAGAGTTTGGAGACTGGGGTTCAGAAAAACTGATACAGTAAGAAGAGTTTGGAGACTGGGGTGCAGAAGGACTGTTGCAGAGAGCAGAGTTTGTAGACTGAGGTGCAGAAGCAATGTTACAGAGAGCAGAGGTTGGAGAATATGGTGCAAAAGGCCTGTCACAGAAAGCAGAGGTTGGAGACTGGGGTGCAGAAGGACTCTTACATAAAGCAGGGTTTGGAGATAGGTTTGCAGAAAGATCTTACAGACAGCAGAGGTTGGAGACTGAGGTACAGCAGGACTGTTACAGAGAGCAGAGGTTAAAGAATGGGGTGGAGAAGGCCTGTTACAGAGACCAGAGAAGAGATTTTGGATACTGCACTACTGTAGGACTGTTACAGAGAGCAGAGGTTGGAGACTGGTGTGGAGAAGGACTGTTGCAGAGAGCAGAGGATGGAAGCTGGGGTGGGGAAGGATCGTTGTAGAGAGCAGAGTATTGAGACTGGTGTGCAGAAGGACTGTTACAGAGAAGAGAGTTTATAGAAGGGGTGCAGGAGGACTGTTACACAGGGCAGAGTTTTGAGACTGAGGTGCAACAGGAGTATTACAGAGAGGAGAGTTTGGAGACTGGGGTGCAGAAGGATCATTGCAGAGAACAGCGTTTTCAGACTGAGGTGCAGAAGGACTGTTACAGAGAGCAGAGGTTGGAGATTAAAGTACAGAAGGACTGTTTCAGAGTGCAGATTTTGGAGCCTGGGGTGCACAAGTATCATTGCAGAGAGCAGAGTTTTCAGACTGAGGTGCAGAAGGACTGTTGCAGAGAGCAGAGGTTGGAGACTCGGGTGCAGAAGGACTTTTTCAGAGAGCAGATGTTGGAGACTGGGGCGCAAAATGATTGTGGCACGGAGAAAAGGTTGGATACTGAAGTGTTTAAGGACTCTTTCAGACAACAGAGGTTGGAGAATGGGGTGCAGAAGGACAGTTGCAGAGAGCAGAGTTTAGAGACTGCACTACAGAACGACAGAGAGAGCACAGGTTGGAGATTGCAGTAGAGAAGGCCTGTTACAGAGAGCAGGGCATAGAGACTGGGGAGCAGAAGGACTGTTCAAGAGAGCAGAGGTTGGAGACTGGGTACCAGAAGGACTGTCACAGAGAGCAGAGTTTGGAAAGCTGGGTGCAGAAGGATATTACAGAGAGCAGAGGTTGGTGACGGGGGTGCAGAAAGACTGTTACAGATAGCAGAGGTTGGAGAATGATGTGCAGAATGACTGTTACAGAAAGCAGAGTTTGGAGACTGGGGTGTATAAGGATCATTGCAGAGAGCAGAGTTTTTAGACTGAGGTGCAGAAGGACTGTTGCAGAGAACAGATGTTGTAGACTGGGTGCAGAAGGACTGTTGCAGAGAGCAGAGGTTGGAGAATGGGGTTTAGAAGGACTGTTGCAGAGAGCAGAAGTTGGAGACTGAGTTCAGAAGGACTGTTACAGAGAGCAGAGTTTTGAGACAGGGTTGCAGAAGCATCTTACAGAGAGCAGAGTTTGGAGACTGAGGTGTAACTGTACCGTTAGAAAGAGCAGGGTTTGGAAATTGGGTGCAGAAGGATCGTCGAAGAGGGCAGAGTTTGGAGACTGGGTTGCAGAAGGATCTTACAGAGATCAGAGTTGGAAGACTGAGGTGCAGAAGGCATGTTACAGACAGTAGACGTTGCAGACTGAGGTGCAGAAGGATCATTGCAGGGAGCAGAGGTTGGAGCCTGGAGTGTAGAAGGACTGTTGCAGGTAGCAGGTGTTGGAGACTTGAGTGCAGAACGACTTTTTCAGAGAGAAGAGTTTGGAGACTGAGGAGCAGAACGACTGTCACAGAGAGTAGAGGTTGGAGACTAGGGAGTAGAAGGACTGATACAGAAACAGAGGTTGGAGTCTGGTGTGTAAAAGGACCATTACAGAAAGCAAAGTTTAGAGACTGCAATACAGGAGGACTGTTAGAGAGAGCAGATGTTGCAGACTGTGGAGTAGAAGAACTGTTGCAGAGAGTAGAGGTTAAAAACTGGGCTGCAGAAGAACTGTCGCATAGAGCAGAAGTTGGAGACTGAGGTGCAGTAAGAATGTTACAGAGATCAGAGGTTGGAGACTGGAGTGCAGAAGTACTTATACAGAAAGAAGAGGTTGGAGACTGGGGTGCAGAATTAAGGTTACAGAGAGGAGAGATTGGAGACTGCAGTACAGAAGGACTGGTAAAGACAGCAGAGTTTAAAGATTAGGGTAATAAGGACTGTTGCAGAGAGCAGATGTTAGAGACTTTGGTTCAGAAGGACTGTTGGAGAGAAAAAAGGTTAGAGAATGGGGTGCAGAATTAAGGTTGCAGAGAGCAGAGGTTGGAGACAGAGGTTCAGAAGGACTGTTACAGACAGCAGTGGTTGAACACTGTTTTGCAGAAAGACTGATACAGAAATCAGAGTTTTGAGACTTTGGTACAGAAGGACTGTTGCAGAGAGAAGAGGTTGGAGACTGAGGTGAGGAAGGATCCTTGCATAGAGAAGAGGTTGGAGACTGGGGTGCAGTAGGCCTGTTACAGAGAGCAGAGAATCGAGACCAGGGTGCAGAAGGCCTGTTACAGAGAGCAGACATTGGAGACTAGGGTGCAGAAGGACTGTTACAGATAGCACAATTTCGAGACTGGGTTGCAGGAGGATCTTACAGAGAGCAGTATGGAAACTGAGGTTCAGAAGGACTGTTACAGAGAGATAAGTTTGGAAACTCGGGTGCAGAAGGATTTTTGCAGAGAGCAGAGTTTTCAGACTGAGGTGCAGAAGGACTGTTATAGAGAGCAGATGTAGGATCCTGGGGTGCAGAAGTACTGTTACAGAGAGCAGAGTTTGGAGACTAGGGTGCAGAAGGCCTGTTACAGAGAGCAGAGGTTGGAGACTGGAGTGCAGAAAAACTGTTACAGATAGCACAGTTTGAAGACTGGGGTGCAGAAGGATCCTTGCAGAGAGCAGAGGTTTCAGAATGAGGCGCAGAAGGACTTTTACAGAGAGCAGAGTTTGGAATCTGAGAAGTAGAACCACTGTTACAGAAACCATAGGTTGGCAATTGGTGAGCAGAAAGACCATTACAAAGAGAAGAGGTTGGAGACTGCAATACAAAAGGACTGTTACAGAGAGCAGAGTTTGGAGAATGGGTAGAAGAAGGATCGTTGCAGAGAGCAGAGGTTGGAGAATGAGGTGAAGAAGGATCGATACAGAGAGCTGAGTTTTGAGACCGGCCTGCAGTAGGATTGTTACACAGAGCACAGTTTAAAGAATGGGGTGCAGAAGAGATGTTGCAGAGAGCAGAGGTTGGAGACTGGGGTGGAGAAGGACTGTAGCAGAGAGCAGAGGTTTGAGACTGGTGTGTAGAAGGACTGTTGCAGAGAGCAGACATTGGAGACTGGGATGCAGAAGGATCGTTGCAGAGAGAAGATGTTGGAGACTGGTGTGTAGAAGAATTTTTGCAGAGAGCAAAGTTTGGAGACTGGTGTGCAGAAGGACTGTTGCAGAGAGCAGAGGATGGAGACTGAGTTGCAGAAGGACTGTTACAGAGAGCAGAGGTTTTAGACTGGGGTGCAGAATAACCAATACGGAAAGTAGAGTTTGGAGACTCAGGTGCAGGAGGACTGTTACAGATAGCAGAGTTTGTAGCCTTGTGAGCAGAAGGACTGATGCAGAGAACAGAGGTTGGATACTGGGGTGCAGAAGGGCCGTTGAAGAGGGATGAGGTTGGAGACTGAGGTGCAGATTGACTGTTACAGAGAGCAAAGTTTGGAAACCGAGGTGCAGAAGGATCTTACAGAGAGCAGAGGTTTGAGACTGGGGTGCAGAAGGACTGTTGCGGAGAGCAGAGGTTGCAGACTGAGGTGCATAAGAATCGTTGCAGAGAGAAGAGGTTGGAGACTAGGGTGCAGAAGGCCTGTTACAGAGAGCAGAGTTTGGAGACTGGGTTGCAGGACACCTGTTATAGAGAGCAGATGTTGGGGACTGGGGTGCAGAAGGATTTTAAATATAGCACAGTTTTGAGACTGGGGTTCAGAATGATTGTTGCAGAGAGCAGAAGTTTCAGACTGAGGCTTAGAAGGACTGTTACAGAGGGCAGAGGTCGGAAATTGGGGTGTAGAAGGACCGTTATAGAGAGAAGAGGTTGGAGAATGCCTTACAGAAGGACTGTTACAGAGAGAAGAGTTTGGAGACTGGGGTGCAGAAGGCTCGTTGCAGAGAGCAGATTTGGGAGAGTTAGATGCATAAGGATCGTTGCAGAGAGCAGAGGTTGAAGACTGAGGTGCAGAAGGACTCTTACAGAGAGCAGAGGTTTTAGACTTGTGCAGAATAACTGATACGGAAAGTAGTGTTTGGAGACTGGGGTGCAGAAGGACTGTTAAAGAGAGCAGAGTTTTTAGCTTGGGGTGCAGAAGGACAGCTGCAGAGAACAGAGGTTGGATACTGAGGTGCACAAGGGCCGTTTTAGAGAGATGAGGTTGGAGACTGACGTACAGAATGACTGTTACAGAGAGCAAAGTATGGAGAACGGGGTGCAGAAGGATCTTACAGAGAGCAGACATTAGAGACTGGGATGCAGAAGGATCGTTGCAGAGAGCAGAGGTTGGAGACTGGGGTGTAGAAGGACATTTGCAGAGAGCAGAGGTTAAATAATGGGGTGGAGAAGGCATGATACAGAGAGCAGAGTTTGGATACTGGGTTGCAAAAGACCTGATACAGAGAACAGGTGTTAAAGACTGGGGTGCAGAAGGATTGTTACAGATAGCACAGTTTGGAGACTGTTGTTTAGAAAGATTGTTACAGAGAGCAGAAGTTTCAGACTGAGGCTTAGAAGGACTGTTACAGAGAGGAGAGGTTGGAAATTGGGGTGCAGAAGGAGCGTTATAGAGAGAAAAGGTTGGAGACTGGGGTACAGAAGGACCATTGCAGACAGCAGATGTGGGAGACTGGGGTGTCGTAGGACTGTTAGAGAAAGCAGACGTTGTAGACAGAGATGCAGAAGGATTGTTACAGAGAGCAAAGTTTGGAGACTGGGGTGCAGAAGGACTGTTGCAGAGAGCAGAGGATGGAGACTGAGTTGCAGAAAGACTGTTACAGAGAGCAGAGGTTTTAGACTGGGGTGCAGAATAACCAATATGGAAAGTAGAGTTTGGAGACTCAGGTGCAGGAGGACTGTTACAGATAGCAGAGTTTGTAGCCTTGTGAGCAGAAGGACTGATGCAGAGAACAGAGGTTGGATACTGGGGTGCAGAAAGGCCGTTGAAGAGGGATGAGGTTGGAGACTGAGGTGCAGATTGACTGTTACAGAGAGCAAAGTTTGGAAACCGAGGTGCAGAAGGATCTTACAGAGAGCAGAGGTTTGAGACTGGGGTGCAGAAGGACTGTTGCGGAGAGCAGAGGTTGCAGACTGAGGTGCATAAGAATCGTTGCAGAGAGAAGAGGTTGGAGACTAGGGTGCATAAGGCCTGTTACAGAGAGCAGAGTTTGGAGACTGGGTTGCAGGACACCTGTTATAGAGAGCAGATGTTGGGGACTGGGGTGCAGAAGAATTTTTATATATAGCACAGTTTTGAGACTGGGGTTTAGAATGATTTTTGCAGAGAGCAGAAGTTTCAGACTGAGGCTTAGAAGGACTGTTACAGAGGGCAGAGGTCGGAAATTGGGGTGTAGAAGGACCGTTATAGAGAGAAGAGGTTGGAGAATGCCTTACAGAAGGACTGTTACAGAGAGAAGAGTTTGGAGACTGGGGTGCAGAAGGCTCGTTGCAGAGAGAAGATGTGGGAGAGTTAGATGCATAAGGATCATTGCAGAGAGCAGAGGTTGAAGACTGAGGTGCAGAAGGACTGTTACAGAGAGCAGAGGTTTTAGACTTGTGCAGAATAACTGATATGGAAAGTAGTGTTTGGAGACTGGGGTGCAGAAGGACTGTTACAGAGAGCAGAGTTTTTAGCTTGGGGTGCAGAAGGACAGCTGCAGAGAACAGAGGTTGGATACTGAGGTGCACAAGGGCCGTTTCAGAGAGATGAGGTTGGAGACTGACGTACAGAATGACTGTTACAGAGAGCAAAGTGTGGAGAACGGGGTGCAGAAGGATCTTACAGAGAGCAGATGTTAGAGACTGGGATGCAGAAGGATCTTTGCAGAGAGCAGAGGTTGGAGACTGGGGGGTAGAAGGACATTTGCAGAGAGCAGAGGTTAAAGAATGGGGTGGAGAAGGCATGATACAGAGAGCAGAGTTTGGATACTGGGTTGCAAAAGACCTGATACAGAGAGCAGGTGTTAAAGACTGGGGTGCAGAAGGATTGTTACAGATAGCACAGTTTGGAGACTGTTGTTTAGAAGGATTGTTACAGAGAGCAGAAGTTTCAGACTGAGGCTTAGAAGGACTGTTACAGAGAGGAGAGGTTGGAAATTGGGGTGCAGAAAGAGTGTTATAGAGAGAAGAGTTTGGAGACTGGGGTGCAGAAGGACCATTGCAGACAGCAGATGTGGGAGACTGAGGTGCAGTAGGACTGTTACAGAGAGCAGACGTTGGAAACAGAGGTGCAGAAGGATTGTTACAGAGAGCAGTGATTGGAGACTGGGGTGCAGAAGGACAATTACAGAGAGCAAAGGATGGAGACTGAGGTGCAGAAGGACTTTTACAGAGAGTAGAGGTTGGAGACTGAGGTGTAGAAAGATTGGTGCAGAAAGAAGAGTTTGGAGACTGGGGTGCAGAAGGACTGTTACAGATAGCAGAGTTTAAAGCCTGGTGTGCAGAAGGACTGACTGCTGCAGAGAACAGAGTTTGGATACTGGGGTGCAGAAGGGCCGTTGAATAGGGATGAGGTTGGAGACTGAGATGCAGATTGACTGTTACAGAGAGCAAAGTTTGAAGAACGGGGTGCAGAAGGATCTTACAGAGAGCAGACGTTAGAGACTGGGATGCAGAAGGATCGTTGCAGAGAGCAGAGGTTGAAGACTGGGGTGCAGAAGGACCATTACAGAGAGCAAAGGTTGGAGACTGAGGTGCAGAAGGACTTTTACAGAGAGCAGAGTTTGGTAACTGAAGTGCAGAAGGATCGTCGCAGAGAGAAAGCTTTGGAGACTGGGGTGCAGAACGACTGTTACAGAAAGCAGAGGTTTGCGATTTGGCAGCAGATGGACCATTAGAAAAAGAAGAGGTTGGAGACTGTGATACAAAAGGTCTTTTACAGAGAGCAGAGTTTGGAGACTGAGTAGAAGAACGATCCTTTCAGAGAGGAGATGTTGGAGACTGGGGTCAGAAGGACAGTTGCAGAAAACAGAAGTTGGAGACTGGAGTGTAGAAGAATCGTTGCAGAGAGCAGAGGTTGAAGACTGAGGTGCAGAAGGATCGCTTCAGAGAGCAGAGTTTGGAGACCGGGGGTGTATTAGGATAGTTACAGAGAGCACAGTTTAAAGACTGGGGTGCAGAAGAGATGTTGCAGAGAAGAGATGTTGGAGACGGGGGTGCAGAAGGACTGTAGCAGAGAGCAAAGGTTTAAGACTGGGGTGTAGAAGGAATGTTGCAGAGAGCAGGCATTGGAGACTGGAATGCAGAAAGATCGTTGCAGAGAGCAGATGTTGGAGACTGGTGTGTAGAAAAATTTTTGCAGAGAGCAGAGGTTGGAGACTGGGGTGCAGAAGGACTGTTATAGAGAGCAGAGGTTGGAGATTGAGGTGCAGAAGGACTGTTACAGTGAGCAGAGGTTTTAGACTGTTGTGCAGAAAAACTGATATGGAAAGTAGAGTTTGGAGACTCGGGTGCAGAAGGACTGTTACAGGGAGCAAAGTTTGGACAACGGGGTGCAGAAGAATCTTACAGAGAGCAGGGGTTGGAGACTGGGGTGCAGAAAGACTGTTGCAGGGAGAAGAATTTGGAGACTGGGGTGCAGAAGGCCTGTTACAGAGAGCAGACTTTGAAGACTGAGTTGCAGAAGACCTGTTACGAAGAGCAGATGTTGGAGACTGGGGTGCATAAAAATTGTTACAGATAGCACAGTTTGGAAACTGGGGTTTAGAAAGAATGTTGCAGACAGCAGAGATTTCAGACTGAGGCTTAGAAGGTCTGTTACAGAGAGCAGAGTTTGGAGTCTGAGGTGCAGAAGAACTGTTTCAGAAAGCAGAGGATGGCAATTAGGGTGCAGAAGGGCTGTTATAGAGAGTGGAGGTTGGAGACTTCGGTACAGAAGGACTGTTACAGAGAGCAGAGTTTGGAGACTGGGGTGCAGAAGGACTGTTACAGAGAGCAGACGTTGGACACAGAGGTGCAGACAGAATGTTACAGAGAGCAGAGATTGAATATTGGGGTGCAGAAATAGCATGACAGAGAGCAAAGAATGGAGACTGAGGTGCAGAAGGACTTTTACAGAGAGCAGAGTTAGGAGACTGAGGTACAGAATGATCGTTGCAGAGAGAAGAGTTTGGATACTGGGGTTCAGAGTAACTGTTACAGAAAACAGAGGTTGCAAATTGGGGAGCAGATGGACCGTTACAAAGAGAAGAGGGTGAAGACTGTGAAACAACAGGACTTTTACAGAGAACAAAGTTTGGAGACTGGGTAGAAGAAGGATCATTGCAGAGAGCAGATGTTGGAATCTGGGGTGCAGAAAAACTGTTACAGAGAGCAGAGTTTGGAGACCTGGGTGCAGAGGGACTGATAAAGAGAGAAGAGGTTGGAAACTGTGGTGCAGAAGGATCTTACAGAGAGTAGATGTTGGAGACTGGGGTGCAGAAAGACTGTTGCAGAGAGCAGAGGTTAAAGACTGGGGCGCAGAAGGACTGTTACAGATAGCAGAGTTTCGAGACTGGGTTGCAGAAGGATTTTACAGAGAGCATTTTGGAGACAGTGGTGCAGAAGAAGTGTTACAAGAGCAGAGGTTTATAACTGGGGTGCAGAAGGATTGTTGCAGAGAGCAGCGTTTTCAGACTGAGGTGCAAAAGTACTGTTGCAGAGAGCAGATGTTGGATCCTGGGTTGCAGAAGGATCATTGCAGAGAGCAGAGGATGGAGACTTGGGTGCAGTAGGCCTATTAAAGAGAGCAGAGTTATAAGACTTTGGTGCAGAAGGCCTGTTACAGAAAGCAGAGTTTGGAGATCGGGGTGAAGAAGGACTGTTACAGAGAGCAGAGTTTGAAGAATTGGTTGCAGAAGGATCTTAGAGATCAAATTTGGAGACTGAGGTGCAGAAGGACTTTTACAGATAGTAGAGTTTGTAAACTGAGGAACAGAAGGAACGTTGTAGAGAGCAGAGTTTGGTACCTGATGTCCAGACGAATTGTTACAGAGATCACAGGTTAGAGACTGGAATGCAGAAGGAGTGTTACAGAGAGCAGAGTTTGGAGATTGGGGTGCAGAAGAACTGTTACCGAGAGCAGAGGGTGGAGACTGGGGTGCAGAGGACTGTTGCAGAGTGCAGAGTTTGGAGACTGAGGTGCAGAAGAACTGTTACAGTGAGCAGAGTTTGGAGACTGGGGTGCAGAAAGACTAATACATAAAGTAGAGGTTGGAGACTGGGGTGTAGAAGGACCGTTACAGAGAGCAGAATTTGGAGACTGCTGTACAGAAGGACAGTTACAGGGAGCAGAGGTTGGAGACTGGGGTTATAAAGGATCATTGCAGAGAGCAGGTGTTGCAGACTGGTGTGCAGAAGTATCTTACAGAGAGCATAGGTTGGAGACTGAGCTGCATAAGTACTGTTACAGAGACCAGTGGTTGATTCGGGTGCAGCAGGACTGTAAAAGAGAGAAGAGCTTGGAAACTGGGGTGCAGAAGAACTGTTACAGAGAGCAGAGGTTGGAGACTGCAGTGAAGAAGGCCTGTTAAAGAGAGCACTGGTTGGAGACTGAGGTGCAGAAAGATCATTACAGAGAGAAGAGGTTGGATACTGAGGTGCAGAAGGACTGTTACAGAGACCAGAGGTTGGAAATTGAGTTGCAGAAAGATTTTTACAGAGAGCAAAGGTTAGAGACTGAGGTGAAGAAGAACTGTTACAGAGAGCAGAGTTCGAAGACTGGGGTGCAGAAGTATCTTTTCAGCGAGCAGAGGTTGGAGACTGAGGTGCAGAAGGATCTTACAGAGAGAAGAGTTTGGATAGTGGGATGCAGAAGGACAGTTACAGAGAGCATAGGTTGGATACTGGGGTGCAGAAGAAATGTTGCAGAGAGCATAGATTTGAGACTGGGGTGCAGAAGGACTGTTACAGAGAGCAGAGGTTGGAGACTGAGGTGCAGAATGACTGTTAAAGAGAGCAGAGTTTTTAGACTTAGGTGCAGAAGGACTGTTGCAGAGAGCAGATGTTCTAGATTGGGGTGCAGAAGGACTCTTTCAGAGAGCAGAACATGGAGACTGGGGTGCAGAAGGATTCTTTCAGAGAGCAGAGGTTGGAAACTGGGGTTCAGAAGGCCTGATATCACAGTTTGGAGACTGGTGTTCAGAAAGATATAATAGAGAGCAGAGTTTGGAGACTGAGGTGCAGAAGGACTGTTACAGAGAGCAGAGATTGGAGACTGGGTTGCAGAATGATTGTTGCAGAGAGCAGTGTTTTCAGACTTAGGTGCAGAAGGACTGTTGCAGAGAGCAGTTGTTCTAGAGTGGGTTGCAGAAGGACTCTTTCAGAGAGCAGAACTTGGAGAATAGGGTGGGTGCAGAAGTTTCTTTTCAGGGAGCAGACGTTGGAGACTAGGTTGCAGAAGGCCTGTTACAGATAGCACAGTTTGGAGACTGGTGTGCAGAAGGATATTATAGAGAGTAGAGTTTGCAGACTGAGGTTTAGAAGGACTGTTAAAGAGAGTAGAGGTTGGAGACTGTTTTGCAGAATTATTGTTGCAGAGAGCAGAGTTTTCAGACTGAGGTGCAGAAGGACTGTTGCAGAGAGCAGATGTTCGAGACTGGGGTGCAGAAAGAGTGTTCCAGAGAGCAGAACTTTGAGACTGGAATGGAGAAGGATGGTTGCAGGGAGCAGAGGTTGTAGACTGGGGTGCAGAAGGACTGTTATAGAGAGCAGAGGTTTTTGACTGGGGTGGAGAAGGCCTTGTACAGAGAGCAGAGCTTTGACACTGTGGTGCAGAATGATTGCTGATAACTGGTGAGCCTCCTTCTGGACACCTTCTTTTCCGCACAGTCCATCAGGCCCTCTCTCCTCACCTTGCTCTCTTTTGGCTTTATGAGCACCTGTGACTTCCACAGTCACTCTAAGCCATGACCCCCAGGCCTATCTCATGGGAACCTGTCCCGCTGCCTCCTGGAATCTCCTTGGGGAGACTCCGCAGGTACCCAGACTCTAGGCCCAAACTCCTTTCCTTTCTTCCTCTCCCCAGACAGGCTTCATCTCATTTTTTTTATGTTTTAATGAGTGATCCAACTGCCACTCAGCTACCCCAAAGACCAGGTGCCCTCTTGTGTCCTCGTCACCAGGATTTTATAGTGCTCCACCCAGGGCTCCTCTTCAGAGCTTTTCATCAAGATCCAAATTTCACATCTTCAGTTACCAGATATTTTTTTTTAATCTTGTTTTGGAAACTGATTACTCTCCCAGACGAATGAAGGTATTCTAACCAAAGCAAATGGACTGTAGAGACTCTTATGGCTTAGAAATAAGGTATCCCCCCACCAAAAGCTCAGGGTCAGCCACAGTAGCAGTGTTCAGAGGTGAAATGATTAGACTGTGAGACTTGTGACCTAATCTGTGGATCCATCCATTTTGTGGGTTAATTATCTGAAAGGCCCACTGTACTGAGAGGAGTGTGGGCAGGTGAAGTGTGTCCGGGGACATGCTCTGGGGAATCACATCTTGTCCCCTGCAAACTGTCTCCTTCTGTCCCCTCCCAAGCCTTAACCTTATGGATGCCATTTGCTAGGGATGCTTCCCCCATTGTTCCCTTCCACCTTGGTGTCCCACCTCATCTCAGGCCGGCAGCAATGGGTCAGCTGGCCCCAGACCAAACCTCCAAGCCAGGAGGCCAGAGTGCATCTCCCCCTCTGGGTTGTTCTGGTAAGGCCTGTGGTAACTGTGGCAACCTTGGACTGACCCAGGGAGTAGATGTTATTAGTGGATTGGCCCCACAACAGTTTCCTAAATTCACAGATTCTGTCATTTTCAGAGCTCAAGCAATTTCCTTCTGGATGGTCTGTTTCCACCCTGCCCTCACCTAGAATGTGGTCTACTAGTGATTATTGAGATTCTCCAGCCGTCCTGGTCCTGCCCATTTGAACACCACAGGTAGCTCCTAGGCAGCCAGACCCATGGACCTCCTGCTGCCCACTGAGGAGAGAAGAGAGATTTTCTGAACACCCTTTTAGAAGTCCACTCTTATTTTTTTAAAGGCCACACTCAGAGGGCAGGTTTCAGGCAGTCCTTCACATGCGTCTTTGAGAAATCAGACTCACAATGATTATTGTGATTCTCTCCCAGGCTCCAATAACCACGGCTCTACTTCCTACTTCTCTGAGATCAACTTTTTAGCTTCCACAAAGAAGTGAAAAACTGCTATTTCTCTTTATGTGTCTGGCTTTTTTCACTTAATATAATGTCTCTATGAGCTAGTTTTAAATAGAAACTGCACAACAAATTCTTTTATGTCAGATTTAAATTTTATTCTGAAGAGATAATTCAAAATGGTCACATATGTTTATGTAGGAAAATGTTCATTAAAATATTTATAGGACTGAAAATGATCTGAATGTTTAGCCAAAGGGGAGAGATTAAGTTTATTTAAGAGAGATGTAAGTTTATTGATCATCTCAGTAGATGCAGAAAAAGCATTTAACAAAATATAGCACCCCTACCTGTCAAAACGGTAGAAACACTAGGGACAGAACGAACTTTGTAAAAGCATTGTAAATGCTATCTATGCTAAACCCAAGGCAGCATCATTCTAAGTGGAGAAAGGTTGAAAGCATTCACTCTAAAAACTGAAAGCAGACAGGGTGCCCCCTCTTTCACCACTTCTATTCAACTTCATCCTTGAAATTACCAGAGCCATTGGACAAAAGAAAGAAATTAAAGGTATACAAATAGGTCAAGAAGAATTCAAATCTCACTCTTTGCTGATAGGATCATGTCATCTACTTAAATTTTTTATTAGAGCATAATAGTTATACATAGAAGTTGGGTTGATTTGGATAAGATCCTACGTGCATGAAATCTGATTTACTCCATTCAGTCCCCACCCCCCATCTCCCTCCCCTTCCCGCCCCCATTCTCCTTTCTCTACTGATCTTTCTTTGAGTCGTTTATCTGTTAATCTCTGACTGGTGCTTTCTACATATACATACAGGTGCAGTTCCCTGTGGTAGACTTCCATGTGCACATAACATGATCTGTGTAAAGACCTTTCACATTCCCTCCCTTCACAAACCTCTCCGCCCTCTCATTCTCCTTCTACTCCACTGATCTTCCTTGTATACTTAAGATAGCCAGTGCAACCCCACTTCATCAACTTCTTTCCTCTATTTTGCTCTGGGCCTGATAATTTCAGCATTGTACAGGAATAGTTAACTTCTGCCTTTCCGAACACATTGATCAAGATTGATGTAAAATGAGAAAAACTCTACATTGGAAAACACTGAAGGCAACACCGACTGCTTCTGCAGATGATGACTCTGCTTTGTAATTTTTTTTCTTAACATTTGCAATGAAAATGAACTTCTCCAAAATCCTATGTTTACATAAAAGGACAACAGGAGACAGAGATTACTGAGACAGTGAGAAATGACTTCACACCATGATGAGGTCGAATGGCTTTCTGTTGGCTTCTAGCAATTCTCTGGTTACTCCCACCCACCATCATCCCTGCAAATGTGTGCGGCTCCATGGGTCTGGTTCCTGAGACCAGTCCCACAGGTTATCAGTCTCCAGGCTGCTTTACATTTGATATTATTTGCCATGTTGCTGCAGATTAACAAGACTGTTTGGGGTTCTCTCAGTCCATTTTCATCATGGTCTCTTTTTCTCTGTTTTGTAGCTATTAACCATTGGAAATGAGCAATCAATCATTTGTCACTGAATTGATCTTCTTGGGATTTCCCAACCACTCCAACCTACAGGGCTGGTTCTTCCTGCTCTTTCTGGTCATTTACCTTACCACTCTCCTGGGAAACATGCTCATAATAGTGGCCACCAGGGTCAGTCCTGCTCTCCACACTCCAATGTACTTTTTCCTCAGCAATTTGAGCTTCTTGGACGTCTGCTACAAATCCACCACCCTCCCAGTACTGCTGGTGAACACTTTCTGGGAGAAGAAGGCCATTTCTTATGAGGGCTGCCTTTCCCAGATCTTCTTCTTGGTGACAAGTGCTGGCACAGAAGGCGTCTTACTGGCTGTGTGGCCAGTATGACTGCTGTGTAGCCACCTGCCGTCCTCCTCAGTACCCAGTCATCATGAGTGTGAAGGTCTGTGTTGGCTTGGTGACTGGGTCCTGGCTGTCTGGGCTGGTGAATTTGGTCACACACATGGTGCTGGCCATTACACTCACTCTGTGTGGGCGTAACCAGATAAGCCACTTTCTCTGTGACACGCTATTGCTCCTAAAGCTCTTCTGCACAGACACCTCTGTCAACGAGTCTGCGCTCCACGTTGTCAGTGCCACCATGGGCCTTAGCCCCTGCCTCTTCACTTCAGGCTCCTACGCAGTCATCATGGCAGCCATCCTGGGGATTCCCTCTGCCCAGTGCAGGAAAAAGGCCTTCTACACCTGTGCGTCCCCCCTCACTGTCATTGTGGTGTTCTATGGAACAGCCAACTTCCACTATGAGAGGCCCAGAGAAGGCTGGACACGGACATCCTGGTCTCTGTGCTCTTCTGTGTTGTGACCGCCATGTTGAAGCCCATCATTCACAGCCTGAGAAGCAAAGAGGTCCAGAGTGCCCTGAGGAAGCTTGCTTGGAGACAGACTGTATAGTGAGATTAGAATTAGATGATGGTTTCATTCTAGGAAATGTCTTAGTTGTAGAAATATGTGAACTCTTCAGAAGCAATTACAAGAGTGCTCTCTCCATACACAGTGTCTCATGAACACTGTGGTTCCCCTCCAACCAGGGGAAGCACACTGTGCTAAGTATGTGACACATTGTGACCTCACCTGGGTTCTCTAATCCACAGGTATTTCAGAATATTTTTATTACTTTTCTCTCCAAAAAAAGCCTTTACCCAAAGCAGTCAATCTCTTTTTCCCCAATATTGCAGCTCTAGCCAACACAAGTGAATGTGAAGTGCTATGTGCAATGTGACTTTGACTTGCATTTTCCTAATGGATCTTTATTCTAAGTTTTAAATAAACACCATTTCTGTGTTTCTCCTTCACATGTGGAAAGACCTATGTATACACTCAAGTTTCTATAGATATTTTTAATGAAGTAATACCATATACACCTTTTGGATCTGACTGCTTTCACTTAGGATGTTTACAATTTTCAGTTATATTGTAGCTTGTATTAGTATATTAGTTTATTCCTCTTTATTGTGACTGAATTCCATCTTATGAAAATGCCACATTTCTTTGTTCATTTTCCACTGGATAGTAATTTTTACATTGTGTCTGTGTGGGTGTCGTACTGCAGATTGAACCCAGAGCCTCCTGCACACTAAACAATGTTCTACCACTAAGCCAAAGCCCAACCCTTTTAAAAATTTTGTTGTGAGACAGGGTCTTGCAAATTTGCCCAGGTTGTCCCTGAATTTTTGATCCTCCTGCCTCAGCTTCTTGAGTAGCTACATTACAGACCTGCCTGGTCATTTTCACTTTTTGACTAATATGAATAAGATTCATATATATAATATGAACATTATATATAATATGAACATTATTTGAACATTCATGTACAAATCATTGGTGGACAACTTTTTTATTTATCTTTAGTTTGTAAGTAGGAGTGGAAGAGGTGGATCGTTAACTCCATATTTAACTTTCTGAAGAAGTTCCAGATCTTTTTCAGACCAGTGAATCCAGCTTACCTTATTATTAAGAGTGGTGAATAAAGCTTCTGATTTCCTCACTTCCTTAACAACACATCATTATCATTCCTTTTATTGTGAAGACTCTGGAATGTGTGAAGTGCTTTCTCAAATGTGCTTTAGATTTGCCTTTCCCTGATGGCTAATCATTCTAAGATCTTTGAGGAGTACTGTTAATGTGTCTCTCCTAAGCATGAGGAAAACTTCATTGTATTATGGGAAATTTTAAGTTTTAGAGACTTATCTCTTTATCTAATACTTTTATTTTTATTTTTGATCAGTAAAATACTACAAGACTTTCAAGCTTGTTGTCTTTTCTCCATCTGTGCCCGAAAGAGCTGTTTGATGACTCTTTTTTTCCCCCTACTTTTAAACTCCATAGCAAACAATTTCTTCACCAGGTCATGAGCAGGATCATAAAATTAAGGGGCACGAAGTAATACAGGGTTTGGTAAGGGATCAGCCCTTAGCAGGAGTGGATCAGCTGAAGATAGTGGGGATGCTTTTAATATTGTGGCTTCTGATATCTGTCCATCTGGCAAAGTATGTAACATGAAGAAAAAACTTCATATGCCGTGCGAAATCCATCCCAATAAGTGTACACCCACCCTGAGCCCTTCTCTTCCTAGTGGGAAGGGAAGGCAGTCTTGAGGTTTCAGCCACCCACAACTTCTTAGCAGAAATCTCACTCTGAACTTCGCTCACCCACATCCCAGAAGAGAGAGGATGCTGATCTTCTTGATGCATGCTGGGAACAGGTGATTGCCAAGACATTAATGAATCCAACAGCGAATTAACTGCTCTCCATTGTTGCAGTTGAACTCAAGCCGTTGCCCTTGAGTTGTGTTTGCACACTGAGGAGTCCCAGAGCAGCTGCAGAGGAAAGGCTGGATGCATATTTTCAACAGGTCAGCCCCAGACCTCTATAAATGTCCATCACAGGAAAATGAATTGTGAGAGATCAGAAAATTTTGACTCTTTCATGAGGCCACAGATATGCGACAGGCAACTTTCAGAATAACAGGTCCGTTTTGTGGTGAATGGAGACCAACATCCAGTTTTAGCAAGAGCTTTCTTTGCAGCCCATGTGCTAGTATAAAGAGCAGCAAGGGCCACGCCAAAACCAGAAATCTACGCCTCTCTGTGAGAGTTACTGGTAAGTATTATATTTACCATCACAATTTTTAAAAACTCTATCCCAGAATCAGGATATACCTATACCTTAAAAATATATTACAGAATATTCTACATATTATCATTACCATTTTGATTGCATTTATTTAATGACCTATCATAGCACCTTTTCTATGTGTGTCTAAGTTTCCACAATACTACTTGTATTGCCAGAGTAGAAATAACTTCAGAGGTTATCACAAAACCTGAGGGATTTAGCATGATGCCTCCAGTACTGGAAGAAAACCCAAAACATAACCAGAAAACCTGGGATGCCTGAATTCCTTAAGTGAGATGATGTGTGTGGAAAATTACTTATGGTAAACAATAGATAATGCTAAGTGTTAATCCTCTGCTTCTGATGAGCAGGACAGAAAGGAATAATTTTTAGGAAGAAAATATAGGGACACATTCCCATTATGATACAATATAGCATAACAATAGACCTACCAAAATATCTGTTTAAATAAAAATTATTATTGTAGAAGAAGTTATGTTTAGAAACGTATTCATTCACTAACTAGTGCTTTTCATCTTTATCTTACAACACATGGATGCTTGGGGAAGGGAGTTGCAAGCAATTTATTAACTGTAATACATCCCTGAAGCTTTTAAGTAATCTACTTCATACACAACCCCCCTCCTTTAGAAATTTTATATTTTGGGGTCAGTCATAAGTGACTTCATTCTCGGACACCTGACTTTGAGATTACTGATTGGGAAAGAAAGATGCAGACCTGCTTGTTCTGTGGGAACTGAGCCGATGGTCTCCATAAGGGATATGTCTAGGAGACAGAAGACACTGAGTTCCTAAGAAGCCGCTGGGCTATGCTGCCTCACTTATGCCCACAGAGGCTTTATTTTTCTCTGCAAGATATCTGCACCAGAACCACTGAACAGAAATCTCCTCTCGACTCTGTCAAGTCTCTGTTAGATCCTTTAGGTCCCACACAGTACCGTCTTTAAAGAATCTTTTAAAAACTCTGCTCCATGGATGTACTTGACAGACCTTCTTCATTCTTCAAACCTTTACTGAGTGCACATTTACACAAGGTGTTGCCCCAGTGTTTAGAATACAATTGAGAGGCCCAACTAGGACCTGGAGAAGCGCATATTCAAGATGAAATGAGGGGCTTTGACAAGTATTAAGTGCTCCATTCCCAGAGCTGCCCAAGCAAACAATAAGGGAAAATAATGATAATTTGTAGATTACATAGAATTGTTGCCAAGTTCCCTGCACATATTGAGTTTATCTTCCCATTAGATTGTAAGTTTGTTGAAGGACAGTGTCGGAGACCAGCTCCAACAGGGGGTCTCAGGAGACGAACGGATGGTGAGGAGTCGGCGAAAGAGGGGGTGGAGAAACAACACAGACACCAAAGAAAACGTGTTGATCCCAATCTTTACTTGTGAAGTTGATCATATATACTTTTCATTTTGGCAGGCTTACAGTACTTTGTGGTTACACAACAGGAATCATTATTCAAACAAAACAAAATATTACGTAGCTACAATTAGAATAGAAGAATGTATCTTGGCTTATGCATAAGCAAGCATTTGTACTTTCAGTTCGAGTTTTGCTTTGAGCTGTTTCTGCTTAGTTAACTTTTAATAATAGTTACAAATGTCCCAAACTATTGGCCTATACCTTGACAATTCTTTCTTGACTTACTGACTGGAACCAGTGCCGTGGTTACGGCAAGTATTTGATTTGTTATTAGTTGTAATCAAACAAAAGTAAGAGCACAAACCATTGTGCACAGGAACAAGAACAAGTTGCCCAGTACTAAGCACTAATCTATCTTCTTAACATTAATTTTCCTTCTCTAGATTTTAATTTAATTTCTCAAAAACTTTCTTGACAGGAATACAGGGAGTTTTTCTTTAGACATTAACAATTTACACTCCACAGCTGAATCATTGCATTTAGAGCAAACAAATCTATGCTTTAGAAGTAGTTGCATTTATTGGGAAAGTCATGATTTTTCCTTTATACTTAATGGCCATATGAGAAATCAAAACTATACTTATTAAAGGAATAGAAAAACAAATCAGCACATTTCCAGAAACATACTGTGCTCCTCCAGAGGATTGACGCCTTGCGCCATGCACCTCAGTAGGGCCTTGCCACAATAAATTGCCGAATAAATTGACCTTGTACTGTGTGTGTGTGTGTGTGTGTATGTGTGTGTGTGTGTGTGTGTGTGTGTGTTTTAAGCAATTTACTGGGCAACATGCTATTGAGATCAAATAGGAATCATTGTTTCCCTGGTGTGCATAAAGGTTTTCATGATCACACCATTCTTCCTCGTTTTGGTCATGCCCATTTTTTTTTTATTTGAGGAAATGAATCCCTAAGGTTAGTCAGCAAAACATTTCATTTATTGCCAAAGCAAAAAAAAAAAAAGTTCTTCTTTAAAGACTCTAGACTTATTTATTTTATTTTGTTTATATTTAGATTTTAAAATTAGTTGTGCTTAACTGAAGCACTGACTGTCTATTGAAATTTAAATACTTTAAGCTTCTTAAGGCCCTGAGATTTGGAATTTTAATGAAAGCTATGTTGGCCTATTAATCATGTGCAATGAATTATTAGAACAAAAGACAAGAATGTCTGGGCATTGAAGATAATAAGACAGTTTACTAATATATGGTATTATCATCAGGTAACAAAGTATAACTACAAATAATAGCTATTACATGATAAATTTTCTGAGTCAATTTTTTTATTTTTTAAATCATAATTGTTAATACATATTAAATGTACAAATTAATGTACATTATGCAAATTAAAGGGATTCATTGATGTTTCCCTACTTGCATTAATATATTGTGCATTAATTTCAATTCTTTTTTCTTTAAAATAGGTTATCTTATAGGTTGTTGTGTAAACCAAATAAGTTAATGCATGTAAAAGTCTTATAAGCATTTAATAAGTGTTAGGTATTTTTATCTAATGTGTGTCTCTATTCGTCACTCAGTTTGAAAAATCCTGATTGGATTTAGGTATGTAAAAATTCATCTTTTCAAAGAAATTCACTGAGTTTTGATAGAATGGATTATCCGAAATTCAATTTATTTTACAGAAAACATGCCACTTTTAAACTACACTAAACAAGGCTTTTAAAGTCAGGCATTTATGTGTATTGAAGCAATCTAAGAAGACTCACACTCAAATTATTTTTCTATGAAATATGCCCTAGATGATTATGATGATTATGGTTATTATTATTGCAGAGCAGAGAATTTACTATTAAGTTAATCTAATTCCTATGCTGCATTATATAAATTCTAAGGAGCAAGTACATATTGTGTCACAAAGTGTCATTCATGAGTTATGATTGTTAATAATGGATTCTAATGGTGACCATGATGATGATTCAATCTAATGCCCTACATTAATAAAGAGCATAGAGGATAAGGAAAATTGTTTGGGTGTCATCCTTCACCCTACCCCACACCCGTGACCTACAAGAAATTAGCCAGTAAAACCCAGGAACAACTTATATGTAGATAAAATTATATAAACATACATTGGGAGATTTTTTAATGCCCCATGAAATTGTCCCTCCTGAACTGACCTTTATATTTAAGACCTTTACAATAGCAGTATGCACAACTTCAGAGATTGTATTTTTAAATCCCTGAACATTTACGTTTAGTTTTCCCTTTTACACATCCACAGACCATGTACCATTTTCTCATAGTAAAATCTGCTGGAAATGCCTTATATGTGGAATTTTATTTCTTTTTCTGAAAACATCTAGATATCTACCTATAAAAGAGATTGTCATATTGATCTTTTTGATACGGGGAGTTAAAAGAAAGTACATGTCACTGATTTCTAAATGACTTGAAGTTCATCCAGGTAGTTGATAGAGAAAACAGAGAACGTAAGAAATGTCAAGTACATGTAGCTTCCAGCTCCATTTCAAAGTTGATTTATTGTAAATCAATGCTAATAAGGTAACCTCTTGTTTAGGGAAATTATTTAGAGAAAGCAATACCTACAACTGAACTAGATAGTGTGGTGTTTTTAGTCATTTCTGGATAAACTTTTACTACAATTTTCGTGAACACCAAGTATCACAAGAATCCCTACTTTCTCTATTTTCTTCTCTACTTTCTCTATTCTCCTGGGGGATTTCATATTCACCCTTTACTGTAACAGTTGCCTTCAAGACAATGACTCCCAAATCCACACCTGCAGTTCTAGGCTGTCTGTGAACGGCATTTCCACGTGATTATCCCACAGATAACTCACATTCAATATTACTCAAATCAAATCTACCAAAGCCTCCTCTACATCTGCTATTCCTCACATATTCCTGTTTTCCTGAGTGATCCCAACAGCTAGCCAGCCTGCCCAAACTGATTTGTTGTCTTTACCGTGTCCTCTTCAACTATGACTTTAAAGTTCTCCATATCCTTCTCCATGAGGTCTTCAAAGATTTTCTCCCACCTTCAACCCAGCACGTCTTCAGATACAGACCACTTCATTTTGATCTTGTTTTAGCACTCAGATCACTCTTTTGAACTAAACAGGTGTGTCTAAAACCTGGGGAATCAGGTTTCACAGTTATCAACCCCTGCTCTTTGGACTTGCACGCACAATTCTATGAGTGGGTCTATCTGCATGTTCTAGACCTAGAGATCTGATGATTTTCTAAAACCCAGTCTATCTCCCTCCAGATGTCCCTGTTTTAAGTCTGCACTCACCTGAAAGAGATTTATGGTCCCCCATTGTTGATACTCTGCAATCATTGATGTCCATGCTCATACCCATCCTGTCTTCCAGAGACACACCTGGGCTCTCTGGTGGCCCATGGCATGGTTGGGGGTGGGTCGTTTTCCGAGGTTTCTATTGCCAAGTACCTTGCTTAGAAATCAGGCCTGACAAAGCTTCACAGAGCCTAGTCCTGGCCCCATAGGCTGATACCCTGCCACATCCCCTGAAGTAGCAGGCTCCTCAGAATTACCCAGGGCTTGGCAGCATCCACTGGTACTATCCCACCAGCCCCTTGAATCCTAGCTGGAGTCTCCATAGAAACAGGGTACATCTCTATGGAAATGGGCTCCCTCCTCCCGCCCCAGTGTGATGCAGCTCTCAGAGAAGCTCAATAGTGAGGGTCTTTCCATTTATAGCAATTAGGATAACCAAGTGTTCTGAGCTTGCTGAGCCTTAGATGGCAGATTCCTGCTATATTCTTTGAGATTTCTGACATCAATGTTGCCTGAGATGCCAACTTGGCATTCCACTAACTATAAGACAGTGTTCTCAGTCAAGACCAATCCCACAACCAATAACACACACACACACACACACACACACACACACACACATGCACACACCCATCTATCATGGTGAGCAAGGCTTTTTATCTGTGATACAGACTGAATTCACCCACCCATCACATTCACTGCTTCAAACAGATTGTGATCAGGAAACAACTGATGTCACTTGTAAAATGTGATATGTCCTGGACTATCACTGTGGTTAAAAAAGAAGTAGAGAAATGCAAAAAAAATGGAAGAAAATACTTAACCTCTTAGAGACCTAAAAAAATATTTAGATGTGGTTACAACCAATCCTTAGTTAAAAATCATCTTGAAAAAATGCTTTCACTTCTATTTATCAATTTACTTACTTACTTACTTACTTACTTACTGCAGTACTGGGGATTGAATCCAGTGGCACTCTACCATGAAGCTATATCCCCAGCCTTTTCAATTATTTGGGGCGGGGGGCCTTGCAGAGTTTGAAATTTATTATCCTCCTGCCTTAGTCTCCCAAGTACCTGGGATTACAGGCAGGTACCACTCTTCCCCATTAATTACTTATTTTTAAAATAAGGCTATTTTTTAAAAATTGAACTATTATTTTGTACTCAAAGAATGCACAGATCTAAAGTGTACAGGTTTATAATATTTTACATATATATGAACTACAAAAAATCAGGATACAAAACATTTCCATCACTTTAGAAAATTCTTCATGCTTCAACTGATATCACCCCTGAGCTACAAAAAAAAAAAAAAGACCACCATTATTACTTGACCATTATAGCTGTTTTGCTAATTTTTGAACTTTATTTAAAGGAAACATACAGTATATATTTTGTATCTGGCTTCTTTCACCCAGAAAATTTTTTTTATATTTGTCAATGTTATTAATGTTCCAGTATTTATGTTTCTAAAGTAACTGAATTATTCCACTGCATGATAAAGCGTTATTTGTCTTCTGTCCTTCTGCTGAAGACATAATATTTGTTTGAGTTATTATGAATTTTTACACAAAAATTTTTGTGAACTGTGTATTAATTTGCTTGGAAATATACTAGGAATGGGATTGTTTTGAATAGAATAACTACATATTTAACTAAATTAGAAATTACTATATATTTTTGAAAAGTAAGTGTATAGACTTCAAATTTCAACTTGAGTATCTATCGAAATAGCTAGAAAGCATGTTGTTTTCATCATTATAATAACCAAAAAGAGCAGAAGAAAATGCAAATTAATGACTTTCCTTGACTTTATTAGGGATTATTATTATAAGGCAAACAACTAACCGAAGTCTGGGAAGAGATAAGCAACCAAAATAATCCAGGCATTTTTTTAACTATGGGAGAACCCACTAGATACGTAAGAGTTTATTTATAAAAAAAAAACTTAAATGAAAAATAGTTAATGGATTGCTAAAGACTTAGTATAGACTGGTTTAAGAGCATAAAGACCCAGAGGGCTATAGATATAAGATGTTTCTTTTTTTTCTCTTTCTCCATGGATTCCACCAAATGCTCCCAGGAAGATAGGAAAGTATTCTGAGAAAGTGTCTTTAACAGTATCATTTCTTGGATAGGTGGAGGAACAAAGAACAGCAACAGCAGCCAAAACTCCTCCCAGACCCATTTCCTGATTTTTTGCATAAAACAAAAGCTGTAATCTTCAGGGGCAATAGCAACAGAAACTGTTACTTTAGGACACTCAACGGAAAACCTTTGCAGCTATGGAAAGGAACAGACCGAAATGTCTAACGTCGGGAGGAATAAGAACTAGGCTCAGCCATATTGCTAGAAAGTGGGTCACTGTGAAGGCCATATTTCTGTGACTGAGTTTACAGTACCTAAGGCAGGGCTTCCTGGAAACTTCAGAAATCCCTTCTCTGTTTCCCCCTAGTCCACTAACATGCATTGACTGAAAATACAGCTGAGAATTCTTCAAGAAATAGATTATCTCTAGAGAACAGCGAAAATAGAATACACAAAAGGAAGCAGGGAACAATATTAACAAACTGAACTCATCCATATAGAATAAGGATAACATTACAGTCAATTGAGATCAATCCCAGAATGCAAGGCTGGTTCAATATTCAAAAATTCAATCAATAGGGGGATCCAACATGGCGGCCGGCGAGGAAGCAGCGATTCTAACATCTCCACTTTAACCGGATAAGAAAGACCCATCGGAACAGCTGCAGCCTACCTACAGAGGAACTTCTAGCATAATTCCCTGAAGAAGAGAGCTGCCATGAACTGGTAGGTTTATTGGAAGTGACAGTTTGTCCCAGAGAAGTGGATCTTGGACAGCCACGCGGGCATAGAAATCTAGTCCCACAGACACCAGCCGCTCCCGCAAGCGGCCCCACCGGGAGGTTTAGCTCTCGCTCTGGGAGGAGCCGCATCACCCGCCTGGTTCCTAACCACGTGGCCACAGCTACCCAAGTAGACAGGTGAACCCGCGGCGGGTGCAGAAATCATCTTCTGTAAACAGCAGCCGTTTTTGCAAGCGGCGGTCATCCGAAACGGCTTGGCCCGCCCCGCCCGAACCGGAATTCGGCCTCCGCCATCCGGGCTCCCCCTGGAAGGCCTAGGGCTTGCTCTGGGAGCAGCCGCATCACGCACCCGGTCCCTAACTACGCGGCCACAGCTACCCAACTAGACAGACCCGCGGCGGGTGCAGAAATCAGATTCTGTTAACAGCAGCCATTTTTGCAAGCAGTGGACACCCGAAGCGGCTTGGCCCGCCCCGCCCGAACCGGAATTCGGCCTCCGCCATCCGGGCTCCCCCTGGGAGGCCTAGGGCTCACTCTGGGAGCAGCTGCATCACACACCCGGTCCCTAACTACGCGGACACAGCTACCCGGCTAGACAGGTGGCCCCGCGGCGGGTGCAGAAATCATCTTCTGTAAACAGCACCCATTTTTGCAAGCGGCGGACACTCGGAGCGGCTTGGCCCGCCCCGCCCGAACCGGAATTTGGCCTCCGCCATCCGGGCTCCCCCTGGGAGGCCTAGGGCTCTCTCTGGGAGCAGCCACATCACCCACCCGGTCCCTAACTACGCGGTCACAGCCACACGGCTAGACAGGTGGCCCCGCGGCGGGTGCAGAAATCATCTTCTGTAAACAGCAGCCGTTTTTGAAGGCGGCGGACACCCGGAGCGACTTGGCCCGCCCCGCCTGAACCGGAATTCGGCCTCCGCCATCCGGGCTCCCCTGGGAGGCCTAGTGCTCGCTCTGGGAGAAGCCGCATCACCCACCCGGTCCCTACCACGCGGTCACAGCTTCCCGGCTCTACAGGTGGCCCCTCCGGCGGGCGCAGAGGTCCAATCCTGCAACCACCAGCAGCTTCTGAAAGCGGCGGCGGCCCGGAGCGGAGTGGCAGCTTAAAGTGGCAGACGCCTCCGCCATATCGGCTCTCCCGGGAGGCCCTGCTCTCGCTCTGTGAACAGCCAAACCACCCGCTGGGATCTTAACCACGCAGACACAGCTACCCCGCTCTTCACGTGCCTCCCGGTGGCCCAACTCATCTAGAAGGGTCCCCGCATGGCCCCGTACATGGCCATGCCCTCCGGGCTCTGCTAATAGCCCCGCACACCTGGCGAACAACTGGGAAACTTCAAAATCTCTCTGTGGGCGTGACTGCAAGGACCAAAGGACTCTCGACACCCAACTCCCCTTACTGCCAGAGTCAGGCAGACCTGAGACCCACCAACGTAACAGGCCTAGAGGCCTGCCAGCATGGTAGATACGCCAATCCATTTGGAGTAGGGGGGCAGAGCAGAGCAGCCGCCCGCATCCGGATCAGGCCCAACGACCCGAGGGGGTGATAGTCATATTGCCACAATTGGAGGGGGGGCAGAGCAGAGCCGCCACCCGCTCCCGCAGGGTGGGCAGACCTGCGAACAACCGGCAGAGCAGGCCTAGCGGAATGCCAGCGCGGTATTGAGATCACCCCAACTAGAGAAGGAGCACAGCCACTTCCCGCCCTGCAAGGGAGATTTTTCAACTATACAAGAGCAATATAAATAATTAGGGGGAAAAACTCATAATCACAACAGTTTCACCAAGCAGAAAGAAACGTGAGCAGCATGAAAAGACAAGGAAAGAAAGGACCACAGGCAATGCAGGTCAAGTCAACTTTCGAAGAGGTAATAGCTGCAACAGATGGAATGTCAGATAAAGAGTTCAGGATATATATGCTTCAGATGATCTGGAGTCTCAAGGAAGACATGAGACAGCAAAATCAGACAATGAAAGATCACATTGACAAACAAATCCAGGAAGTAAAAGATCAATTTCACAGGGAGATAGAGGTAATAAAAAACAAACAAATAGAAATCCTAGAAATGCAGGAAACAATAAACAAACTTAAAAACTCAATTGAGAATACTACCAGCAGAGTGGATCACTTAGAAGAGAGAACATCAGACAATGAAGACAAAGTATTTCAACTGGAAAAGAACATAGACAGCTCAACAAGTCTGCTAAGAAACCATGAGCAGAACATCCAAGAATTATGGGACAATATCAAAAGACCAAATTTAAGAGTCATTGGGATACAAGAAGGCACAGAGCTCCATACCAAAGGAATTAACAGTCTATTCAGTGAAATAATACGAGAAAACTTCCCAGACATGAAGAATGAGACAGAATCCCAAATCCTAGAATCCTACAGGATGCCGAATGTGCAAAATCATAAGAGATCCACACCTAGACACATTATAATGAAGATGTCCAACATACAGAATAAGGAGAGAATTTTAAAAGCTGCAAGAGAAAGAAAGCAGATTACATTTAGGGGCAAACCCATCAGGATAACAGCTGATCTCTCAACACAGACTCTGAAAGCTAGAAGATCCTGGAAAAACATATTTAAAACACTGAAAAAAAAATGGGTTCCAACCAAAAATCGTGTATCCGGCGAAATTAAGCTTCAGGATAGAAGATGAAATTAAAACCTTCCACGATAAACAAAAGTTAAAAGAATTCGCAGCTAGAAAACCATCTCTTCAAAAAATTCTTTGCAAAACATTACAGGAAGAGGAAATGGACAATAACATTGAAAACCAACAATGGGAGGTAGTACAGTAAAGGGGGGAAAGTAGTGAAAGAGAATAACAAATCAGGTTTAGTAACATCAATAAACAAATATGGCTAGAAGAACAAACCAGATCTCAATAATAACCCTAAATATTAATGGCTTAAACTCACCAATTAAGAGACACAGGCTGGTAGAATGGATCACAAAACAAGACCGAACAATATGCTGCCTACAGGAGACGCATCTGATAGGAAAAGATATTCATAGACTGAAGGTGAAAGGTTGAGAAAAATCATACCACTCATATGGACTGCGGAAACAAGCAGGAGTGTCCATACTCATATCTAATAAAATAGATTTCAAGCCAAAGTTAATTAAAAGGGATAAAGAAGGACACTTCATACTGCTCAAGGGAACCATACACCAACAAGACATAACAATCATAAATATATATGCCCCAAATAATGGTGCAGCTATGTTCATCAAGCAAACTCTTCTCAAGTTCAAGAGTCTAATAGATCACCATACCATAATCATGGGAGACTTCAACACACCTCTCTCACCACTGGACAGATCTTACAAACAAAAGTTAAATAAGGAAAGTATAGAACTCAATAACACAATTAACAACCTAGACTTAATTGACATATAAATGATCTCTTACTTCATCTCAAAATCCTAGAAAAAGAAGAGCAAAACAACAGCAAAAGAAGTAGAAGGCAAGAAATAATTAAAATCAGAGCTGAAATTAATGAAATTGAAACAAAAGAAACAATTGAAAAAATTGACAAAACCAAAAGTTGGTTCTTTGAAAAAATACATAAAATCGACAGGCCCTTAGCCAGGCTAACGAAGAGAAGAAGAGAGAGAACTCAAATTACTAACATACGGGATGAAAAAGGCAGTGTCACAACAGACACTTCAGAAATACAGAAGATAATCAGAAATTATTTTGAATCTTTATGCTCCAATAAAATAGAAGATAGTGAAGGCATAGATAAATTCCTTAAGTCTTATGATCTGCCCAGATTGAGTCAGGAGGATATAGACAACCTAAACAGACCAATTACAATAGAGGAAATAGAAGAAACCATCAAAAGATTACCAACTAAGAAAAGCCCAGGACCGGATGGGTATACAGCAGAGTTTTACAAAACCTTTAAAGAGGAACTAACACCAATACTTTTCAAGCTATTTCAGGAAATAGAAAAAGAGGGAGAACTTTCAAATTCATTCTACGAGGCCAACATCACCCTTATTCCGAAACCAGACAAAGACACTTCAAAGAAAGAAAACTACAGACCAATATCTCTAATGAACCTTGACGCAAAAATCCTCAATTAATTTCTGGCGAATCGGATTCAAATACATATCAAAAAAATTATACACCATGATCAAGTAGGATTCATCCCTGGGATGCAAGGCTGGTTCAATATACGGAAATCAATAAATGTTATTCACCACATCAATAGACTTAAAAATAAGAACCATATGATCATCTCGATGGATGCAGAAAAAGCATTCGACAAAGTTCAGCATCCCTTTATGTTCAAAACTCTAGAAAAATTAGGGATAACCGGAACATACCTCAATATTGTAAAAGCAATCTATGTTAAGCCACAGGCCAGCATCATTCTGAATGGAGAAAAATTGAAGGCATTCCCTCTAAGATCTGGTACAAGACAGGGATGCCCTCTCTCACCACTTCTGTTCAACATAGTCCTTGAAACACTGGCCAGAGCAATTAGACAGATGAAAGATATTAAAGGCATAAGAATAGGAAAAGAAGAACTTAAATTATCACTATTTGCAGATGATATGATCCTATACCTAGCAGACCCAAAAGGTTCTACAAAGAAGCTACTAGAGCTAATAAATGAATTCAGCAAAGTGGCAGGATATAAGATCAACACGCATAAATCAAAAGCGTTCCTGTATATCAGCGACAAATCCTCTGAAACTGAAATGAGGACAACTACTCCATTCACAATATCCCCCCAAAAAATAAAATACTTGGGAATCAACCTAACAAGAGAGGTGAAAGATTTATATAATGAAAATTACAGAACCCTAAAGAAAGACATAGAAGAAGACCTTAGAAGATGGAGAAATATACTCTGCTCATGGATAGGCAGAACTAACATCATCAAAATTGTGATATTACCAAAAGTTCTCTATAAGTTCAATGCAATACCAATCAAAATCCCAATGGCATTTCTTGTAGAAATGGATAAAAGAATCATGAAATTCATATGGAATAATAAAAGACCCAGAATAGCAAAAACAATGCTAAGCAGGAAGTGTGAATCAGGTGGTATAGCGATACCAGACTTCAAATTATACTACAGAGCAATATTAACAAAAACAGCATGGTACTGGTATCAAAACAGGCCGGTGGACCAATGGTACAGAATAGAGGATACAGTAACCAATCCACAAAACTACAACTACCTTATATTTGATAAAGGGGCTAAAAGCATGCAATGGAGGAAGGATAGCATCTTCAACAAATGGTGCTGTGAAAACTGGAAATCCATTTGCATCAAAATGAATCTGAATCCCTATCTCTCGCCATGCACAAAAGTTAACTCAAAATGGATCAAGGAGCTTGATATCAAAACAGAGACACGGCGTCTGATAGAAGAAAAAATTGGCTACGATCTACATACGGTGGGATCGGGCCCCAAATTCCTCAATAGGACACCCATAGCGCAAGAGTTAACAACTAGAATCAACAAATGGGACTTACTCAAACTAAAAAGTTTTTTCTCAGCAAAAAAAAAAAAAAACAATAAGAGAGATAAATAGGGAGCCTACATCCTGGGAACAAATCTTTAATCCACACACTTCAGATAGAGCCCTAATAACCAGAATATACAAGGAACTCAAAAAATTAGACAATAAGATAACAAATAACCCGATCAATAAATGGGCCAAGGACCTGAATAGACACTTCTCAGAGGAGGACATACAATCAAACAACAAGTACATGAAGAAATGCTCACCATCGCTAGCAGTCAGAGAAATGCAAATCAAAACTACCCTAAGATACCATCTCACTCCAGTGAGATTGGCAGCCATTAGGAAGTCAAACAACAATAAGTGCTGGAGAGGATGCAGAGAAAAGGGCACTCTTGTTCATTGCTGGTGGGAATGCAAATTGGTGCAGTCAATTTGGAAAGCAGTATGGAGATTTCTTGGAAAGCTGGGAATGGAACCACCATTTGACCCAGCTATTCCCCTTCTCGGTCTATTCCCTAAAGACTTAAAAAGAGCATGCTACAGGGACACTGCTGCATCGATGTTCATAGCAGCACAATTCACAATAGCAAGATTGTGGAACCAACCTAGATGCCCTTCAATAGATGAATGGATAAAAAAAATGTGGCATTTATACACAATGGAGTATTACTCTGCATTAAGGAACGACAAAATCATAGAATTTGGAGGGAAATGGATGACATTAGAGCATATTATGCTAAGTGAAGCTAGTCAATCGTTAAAAATCAAATACCAAATGACCCCTTAGATATAAGGGGAGTAAACAAGGACAGGGTAAGGACGAAAAGCTTGAGAAGAAGATTTACATTAAACAGAAATGAGAGGTGGTAGGGAAGGGAGTGAGAATGATATATAAGAGGAAAGGAGGGGTAAGACAAGATAATACAAATGGAAGAAATGATTTACGGTAGAAGGGGTAGAGAGAGAAAAGGGGAGGGGAGGGGAGGGGAGGGGGATAGTAGAGAATAGGACTGACAGCAGAATACATCAGACACTAGAAAAGCAATATGTCAATCAATGGAAGGGTAACTGATGTGATATAGCAATTTGTATACGGGGTAAAGTTGGGAGTTCATAACCCACTTGAATCAAACTGTGAAAGATGATGTATTAAGAACTGTGTAATGTTTTGAACGACCAACAATAAAAAAAAAGAAGAAAAAAAGATCAAATAAAAAAAAAATTCTATCAACCGAATTTCCATAGTAACAGACTAAATAAGAAAAAATATATATCATTTCAATAGATGCAGAGAAAATAAGAAAATTCAGTATCTATTTATGATAAAAAGTATAAGTAAATAGAACTAGGGGCAAAGTCCTCTGGTAGAGTGCATGCTTACTATGCATAAGGCTCTGAATTCCAAACCCAGCACACATACACCAAAAAAAAAAAAAAAACTACTAGTAAAAAATGGATAGACATTTTCTAACTTGATAAAAGGCATTGAGTAAATGTAATGTGCCAGACACATAGCTTATATTATCTCAAAACTTCTTTCAGCACTTGTGAAATAGACATCATTTATATCCTAAGCAAGGAACAAACTGAGGAATAGAGATGAGCTGACTTTTTTACAAACAACATCTAGTAAATGACAGATGGATTTCAATCCACATCTATCTGGACCAAGAGCCTACTGTTTTACTATAATATTTTTCATTTAAGATTGAAAAAGTAAAAGAAATTTTAGTTCAAAAAAATGGATCACGGATTAGCATGGGTAACATGATAGAAAATAAGTAATTGTATCAATCATTTTTTTTCAGGAAATGTAATGTTTGGTGAGGTAAATCTTATAATACAAAAGAAAAAAATACCTAAGTATATATCAATTTTCAAAATTTTTGAATCTTATAAAACTTAAAAAAATAAAAGTTTCTACTGAAAAAATAGATCAATGTATTTAAAAGCAGGTGACTTATAATTTTACTTTTAAGAAATAATCAGAGATGATCACAGATACATATGTATGAAAGCTTCTATTCCAATATTTATGATAGTAAATGGAATGGAAGGTTTCTATGTAGAATAAAAAGGGAGATATTAACTTAATTTCATGTTAGGAAATTAAGATTACAAGGCAAACAACTAAATAGAGTACAAAAATATTGGAAAATTTTGCTTTGGATATTTTAAAGATAGATAGAGGTAGAATGGGATGAATTCAAAGAGAGCTTTGATTTTGTGACCTGTTCTATTCTTCTGAATAACTGTCTGCATTTTCCTCATTTTTCCACAATGAAAACTTACTACTTGAAATAACAGACATACAAAAAAGAATTCATCACAGTGAAGCACAGTGTTAGGAGGGAGATACTGCAGATTCAATGAGACACAGGGGATTGATAGCTGGTTGTGCATTTTGACCAAGTTTCCATTTATTCTTACAAAAGAACACCCATGCAAGAGTCTGTGAGAAGTTATGCTCTCTCTAATGTCACTACTATACATCTCTTTACAGAGTCCAGGCATCTCTGTATACAATATTATTTGCCATGTTGCTGCAGATAAACAAGCCTGTTTGGGGTGCTCTCAGTCCATTCTAGTCATGGTCTCTTTTTCTCTGTTTTGTAGCTATGATACCATTGGAAATGAGCAATCAATCATTTGTCACTGAATTCATCTTCTTGGGATTTTCCAACCACTCCAACCTACAGGGCTGGTTCTTTCTGCTCTTTCTGGTCATTTACCTGACCACTCTCCTGGGGAACATGCTCATAATAGTGGCCACCAGGGTCAGTCCAGCTCTCCACACTCCAATGTACTTTTTCCTCAGCAATTTGAGCTTCTTGGACGTCTGCTACACATCCACCACCCTCCCAGTACTGCTGGTGAACTTCTTTTGGGAGAAGAAGGCCATTTCTTATGAGGGCTGCCTTTCCCAGATCTTCTTTTTGGTGACAAGTGCTGGCACAGAAGGCTTCTTACTGGCTATGTGGCCAGTATGAGTGCTGTGTGGCAACCTGCCATCCTCCTCAGTACCCAGTCATCATGAGTGTGAAGGTCTGTGTTGGCCTTGTGACTGGGTCCTGGCTGTGAGGGCTGGTGAATTTGGTCACACACATGGTGCTGGCCATCACACTCACTCTGTGTGGGCTCCACCATTTGAGCCACTTTCTCTGTTAAACCCCATTGCTCCTGAAGCTCTCCTGCTCAGACATCTCTGTCAACAAGTCTGTGCTCAACGTGGTCAGTGCGACCATGGGCCTGAGCTTCTGCCTCTTCACTGCAGGCTCCTACGCACTCATCATGGCGGCCATCCTGGGGATTCCCTCTGCCCAGGACAGGAGGAAGGCCTTCTCCACCTGTGCGTCCCCCCTCACTGTCGTGGTGGTCTTCTATGGAACAGCCAACTTTCACTATGACAGGCCCAGAGAAGGCAGGACATGAACACCCTGGTCTCTGTGCTCTTCTGTGTGGTGAGCCCCCTGTTGAGCCCCGTCATTCACAGCCTGAAGAGCAACGAGGTCCAGAGTGCCCTGAGGAAGCTGGCTGGAGGGTGTGCATCCCTTTGCATGATCAAAGTCTAGACCAATCTTCAAACTGGAGTATACAGTCATGTTGTAAAAGATGCCTCCCAGGGACTTGTAGGCACCTTGTTAGAGAGTCTGTATCTGGAGCTTAAACTCCAACTCCCGCTTTTAAAATTTCTGAGACTCCTTTCTCTCCTCTCTTTTCAAAAACACCCTTTTCCAGCTTTCAGGTTCAAGTTTGTCGGACACCTTGTGTGGGTGTTCAGCACCATCTCTGTCCTTCTGTGTTCTCCCCACACCAGAGGGACAGAAAGTACGAGAACCTCGTTTCCCACAGTCCCCCGACTGCAGGCCTCCATTTTAAGAGGTTCTGTCAAGATCAACCAAACACTAGGCAGAGAGGAAGAAAGTAAAAGAAGAAAGCGGGTTGTTTAGGATCCCATAGCAGCAGCAGCAAACCAGCCCTGTAGAGGCAGGAACTAATCTCATTGGTGCCAGAAGCTGTGTGTGCAGGCCTTTCGACAGCTGTTCCTGAATGTGGGTCACAGTAGCATGGAATGAGCGTCTCTTTCCAGCGAAGCTAGGGTTTCCATATATGGGGTGGTGTCACCTGCCCTATTTTCCTTTTTTCTTCCAGATCTCACAACCATTTCATAACTTTTTTCTTTGTCAACTTCCTCTACCCTAAGACATCAAGAGGCGTTCTTCATCTCTACCTGACCACGGTGGCACTGACCACAATAGTGGTTTACATCAGAGATGGTTCTAGATAACAGATCTGAGGAGGTAGGTTGGATGTCTGACCTGAGGGAATTGAATATGTTGATGATGTCACAGCCCATGGGAAAGGAGACCTGATAATTCCTGGTGAGCAATGACCCAACAGAGACTTTAAGTTATCGTGGCCTGAAATCAAATGTCTATGCAAAACTGAGCTTTGGAATAACACCATCGACCTTCAGGGTGGGAATGAACATTACAACATGACTACAGACTGCTGTTACTGACTGGAGTGGTAGACTTACAGAAAGAAAATGATAGGTTCAAGCATTATATTCCTCCTTCAAGTCAGGTTCAGATCATCAGAAATACTTTCTCTCTGGAAACTGATATAGGTTAATATCAGAATAAAACATCCAATTCTCCAAATTGCAGAAGTACAGAGAAAATTATAAATCCACAATTTCTCCAGTTCTCTCTTATGTCAGTTAGGACATTAATGGGACAATGATTGAGACCCTGTTAATTAGAATGGCAAAATACCAGTGGAATTAGACAAATCTCAGAGTTTTGAACCCTGAAATCTCCATTAACCCTCTTTGCTGTCAGAAGCAGCCCTTCCTCCCCCGAGGAGACTAGCTTTCCCTAAATTGAAGACCCTATGGTGACTCTACCTGGGCAGTTGTCTTTTTTTTTTTTAGAGAGAGTGAGAGAGGAGAGGAGAGGAGAGGAGAGGGAGGAGAGAAAGTGAGAGAGAGAGAGAGAGAGAGAGAGAGAGAGAGAGAGAGAGAGAATTTTTAATATTCATTTTCTAGTTTTCAGCGGACACAACATCTTTGTTGGTATGTGGTGCTGAGGATCGAACCCGGGCCGTACGCTTGCCAGGCAAGTGCACTACTGCTTGAGCCACATCCCCAGCCCAATTGTCTTTAAGATGCGTATCCATCATCCCACATTGTCACCAGACTCTTAATTGGGGTCTGATCCTAGAACGCCTCAGGTAAGAGTATAAAATATAGCCCAGGAGAGTATAAGGGTCACACCAAAATAAAAGGTAAATATTTTACTGTATTTTGTTAATAGGAGCCTTAAGAATATATAAGAGAATTTGTTTGAGACTTCTAGACTAAAAAAGTCAGGACATATTGCTGGATCATCTTGAATGCAGTCACAGGGACGTAATCACCAGAAATGCTAGGGCCAAGGATTTTCCTGAGCCATGGGGAGTGGCTATTAGACTCTTTGGTTGATTGACTGAAATCTGGACTCAGTGTTTGCTTAAGTTCAATGACCAATATGATCCTGGAATAATGGAGAGGATGGTGATCAGAAATAAATAAGGTGTTGGATGGCGTGTTATGTGACCCCTTCCCTGGCCTCACAGCTGGATCTGGAGAAGAACCTGGAGCACCAGCCTTCACCAAGGCCTCGTGGACATGCGTTCAGAAGGCAGCACCAGATCCTTGTGAAACCCGCAGCCGCTGTCCTCGGCAGCCTGGGAAGACATTAACAGATGGCATTGTTAAAACGGGCTCCCTGATTTCAGTGAGAATTGGGGACCCTGAAGTAGAAGAGGCCATGTGGTGGAGCAGTGATCAGAACATTTGAATCTGTAGAGATTTTTGACAGTGGTAAATGATCGTGGTATTTATAGATGGGAAAAAATGGGCACCCTCCTAGAATAGTGCCTGTGCCATGTAATGTGAAACTCTTCTTTTCACACTTCATTGGTGCATTGTAGTGGTCCATAATGGTGGGATTTCCTGACACATATTTGAACATGCACACAAAATAACCGTGAAATTTGGCCAATATCATTCCAATATTTCACTTTTCCTCACCTGCTCCCCTGGTGCCTTGACTCTACTGATCTTCCTTCAACTTTCATGATGAGACTCCCTTCCCAACTTTTTTTCCTTTTCCCCCTCTAACTTTAACAGAGGAAAAACATACGGCCCTTAACTTTCTGAGTTGCTTATTTCCCTTAATGTTCTGAAGATCCATCCATCTTCCAGCATGACATAGTTTCGTTCTTCTTTATGGCTGAATGAAATTCCAGTGTGCATATACCAGATGTTCTTTATCCATTCGTCCACTGATGTCACCTCGGCTGGTTCATGGGCATATATGTGTCATTATAGTATGATGACTTCGATCTGCTGTGATAAATACCAAGCAGAGGTAGAGCTGGGTCGCAGGGTGGTCCATGGCTACTCCTGAGGAGCCTCCATCCCGATTTCCATGGTGGTTGTGCTGATTTACATGCCCAACAACAGGGTGAGAGTGCTCCTTTCTCTCCAATTCTCTTTTTGTCACAATCATTTCTATTTGTATTCTTGGTGGTTGCCTTTGTCACTGAAGTGAGATGAAATCTCAGGGTAGTCTTGTCTTGCAAGTATTGTTATATATTTGTTGTCCACTCACATATTTTATTATAAGACATGTCTGTTTAGTTCATTTAGTTTCCCATTTGGTAATTGGGTTATTTGATAATTGGGTTATTTAATAATTGTGGGTTTGATGTTAAGTTTTTTGAGTTCTTTATTAATATTCTGAATATTCATCCTCTTTTAGAAGAGCACCTCATAAAGATTTTCTCCCTTTTCATAGGTTCTCTCTTCATATTCTAATTGTCTCCTTTGCTGTTCAGAACGTTCTTAATTTGATGCCGTCCTATTAGCTAACTTTTGGTGTTATCTCCTGAGATTTGGCATCCTATTGAGAAAGTCATTGGCTCTGCCTGTAGGTTGGAGTATTGACTTTGTTTTTTACTAGAAACTGCATAATTTCTGGTCTAGTGCCTGAGTCTTTAATGCATTTTGAGTTGATTTTTTGCAGGGTGAGCGATAGTTCAGGTCTTATTCTTCTGCATTTGGACAGGGGTGTAGAAGGACTGTTTCAGAGAGTAGATGTTAATGACTGGGGAGCAGAGAAACTGTTACAGAGAGCAGAAGTTGGAGACTGAGGTGCAGAAGGACTGTTACAGAAAGCAGAGTTTGGAGACTGGGGTGAACAACGATCGTTGCAGAGAGCAGAGTTTTCAGACTGAGGTTCATAAGGACTGTTGCAGAGAGCAGATGTTGGAGACTGGGGTTCAGAAGGACTGTCACAGAGAGCAGAGGTTGGAGACTAGTGTGCAGAAGGACTGTTACGGAGAGTAGAGTTTGGAGACTTGGTTGCAGAAGGATCTTACAGAAAGCAGAGTTTGGAGACTGAGGTGCAGAAGGACTGTAACAGAGAGCAGAGTTTGGAGACTGTGGTGCAGAAGAACTGATACAGAATGCAGAGGTTGGAGACTAGGGTTCAGAAGGACCATTACAGAGTGCAAAACGTGGAGACTGCGGTGAAGAAGGACTGTTACAGAGAGCAGAGATTGGAAATTGGGGATCAGAAAGACTGTTTAAGAGAACAGAGGTTGGAGACGGGGTTTCAGCAGGACTGTTGAAGAAAGAAGAGTTTGGTGACTTGGTTGGAGAAGGAATTTTACAGAGACCAGAGTTTAGAAACTGGGGTGCAGAAGGAACTTACAGAGAACAGAGGTTGGAGACTGGGGTGTAGAAGGAGTGTTAAGGAGAGAAGATGTTGGAGACTGGGGTGCAGAAGGATTGTTGCAGAGAGCAGAGGTTGGAGACTGGGGTGCAGAAGGACTGTTGCAGAGAGCAGAGGTTGGAGACTGAGGTGCAAAAAAAACTGTTACATAGAGCAGAGTTTGAAGAGTGAGGTGCAGAAGATCGTTGAAGACAGCAGAAGTTGGAGACGGAGTTGCAGAAGAATCATTGAGAGAGCAGAGGTGGAGAATGGACTGCAGAAGGATCGTTACAGAGAGCAGAGGTGGGAGACTGGGGTGCAGAAGGACTGTTACAGAGAGAACAGGTTAAAGACTGGGGTGCAGAAGGAATTTTGCAAAAGCAGAGGTTGGAGACTGGGGTGCAGAAGGACTGATGCAGAGAGCAGAGTTTGGAGACAGGTTTACAGAAGGATCGTACAGAGAGCAGAGGTTCGAGACTGAGGTGCAGAAGGACTGTTACAGAGAGCAAAATATGGAAACATTGGTGCAGAAAGACTGATACAGAAAGCCGAGGTTGGAGAATAGGGTGTAGAAGGACTGTTGCAGAGAGCAGAGTTTGGAGACTGGGTTGGAGAAGGAATGTTGCAGAAAGCAGAGGTTGGAGACTGGGGTTCAGAAGGACTGTTGCAGAGAGCAGAGTTTGGAGACTGAGATGAAGAATTACTGTTACACAGAGAACGCATTGGAGATTGGGATGAAGAATTATGATACAGAAAGCTGAGGTGGGAGCCTGGGGTGCAGATGGACCCTTAAAGAGAGCAGAGGTTGGAGACTGGCGTACAGAAGGAGTGTTTCAGAGAGCAGAGTTTGGAGAGTGGGGTGCAGAATGCCTGCTACAGGGAGCAGAATTTGGAGACTGGGTGGCAGAAGGACTGTTATAGAGAGCAGAGTTTTGTGCCTGGGTTGAAGAAGGACTGTTATAGAGAGCAGAGTTTTGAGGCTGGGTTGCATAAGGATCTTACAGAGAGCAGAGGTTGGTGACTGAGGTGCAGGACGACTGTTACAGAGAGCAGTGGTTGGAGATTGGGTGCAGAAGGATCCTGCAGAGAGCAGAGGTTTCAGTCTGAGGTGTGAAAGGACTGTTACAGAGAGCAGAGGTTGGAGACTGAGGTGCAGAAGGATGGTTACAGAGAGCAGATTTTGGTGACTGAGGTGAAGAAGGACTGTTACAGAAAGCAGAGGTTGGAAATTGGGGTGCAGCGGGACCGTTACAGAGCACAGAAGTTGTAGACTGTGGTATACAAAGACTGTTACAGAGAGCAGAGGTTGGAGAATATTGTGCAGAAAGACTGTACAGAGAGCAGAGGTTGGAGACTGGGGTGCAGAAGGACTGTTGCACAGAGCAGAGGTTGAAAACTGGGGTGCAGAAGGACTGTTGCAGAGAGCAGAGATTAGATACTTGGGTGCAGAAAGATTGTTACAGAGAGCAGAGTTTTGAGACTGGGGTCTAGAAAGATTGTAGCAGAGAGCAGGGGTTGGAGACTAAGGTGCAGAGGGACAGTTACACAGAGCACAGGTTGAAGAATGGGGTGCAGAAGGACTCATACATAAAGCATAGGTTGGAGACTCGGGTGTATAAATACCCTTACAGAGAGCAGATGTTGGAGACTGAGGTTCAGAAGGACCATTGCAGAGAGCAGAAGTGGAGACAGAGGTGCAGAAGGACTGTTACAGAGAGCCGAGGTTGGAGACTGGAGTGCAGAAGGACTGTTGCAGATAGCAGAGTTTGGAGAATGGGATAAAGAAGGACTGTTGCAGGGAGCAGGTGTTGGAGACTTTGGTGTAGAAGGACTGTTGCAGAGAGCCGAATTTGGAGACTGAGATTCAGAAGGACTGTTACAGAAAGCAGAGGTTAGAGACTGGTGTTCAGAAGAACTGATACAGAAAGCAGAGGTTGGAGACTGGGGTGCAGAAAAACCGTTGCAGAAAGCAGAGTTTGGAGACTGCAATAAAGGAGGACTGTTACAGAGAACAGAGGTTGGAGAATGGTTTATAGAAGAACGGTTTCAGACTGCAGATTTTGGAGACTGGGTTTCAGAAGAACTGTTGCAGAGAGCAAAGTTTGGAGACTGGGGTGCAGAATTACTGATACAAAAAGCAGATGTTTAGACTGGGGTGCAGAAGAACTGTTACAGAGAGCAGACGTTGGAGACTGTAGTACAGAAGGACTGTTGCAGGGAGCAGAGGTTAGAGAATGGGGTGCAGAAGTAAGGTTGCAGAGTTCAGAGGTTGAAGACAGAGGTGCAGAAGGACTATTACAGAGAGTAGAGGTTGAAAACCGTGGTTCAGAAAAACTTATACAGAAAGCAGAGGTTTGAGACTGGGGTGCAGAAGGACAGTTACAGAGAGAAGAGGTTAGAGACTGCGGTACAGAAGGACTATTTCAGAGAGCAGAGGTTGGAGACTGGGGAGTAGAAGGACTGATGCAGAGAACAAATGTTGGAGACTGGGTTGCAGCAGGACCGATGAAGAAAGCTGAGGTTGTAGACTGGGTTGGGGAAGGGATGTTACAGAGAGCAGAGTTTGGAAACTGGGGTGCAGAACGACCTTACAGAGAACAGAGGTTGGAGACTGCAGTGCAGAAAAAGTGTTAAAGAGAGGAGATGTTGGAGACTGGGGTGCAGAAGGATGGTTGCAGAGAGAAGAGGTTGGAGACAGGGGTGAAGAAGGACGGTTGCAGAGAGCAGAATTTGGATTCTGAGGTGCAGAAAAAAAGTTAAAGAGAGCAGAGGTTGGAGACTGGGGTGCAGAAAGATCGTTGAAGAGAGCAGAGATTGGAGACTGAGTTGCAGAAGAATCAGTGAAGAGAGCAGAGGTGGAGACTGGGCTGAAGAAGGATCGCTAAAGAGTTAAGAGGTTGGAGACTGCGGTGCAGAAGGACTGTTACAGAGAGCACAGGTTGGAGACTGGGGTGCAGAAGAAATGTTGCAGAAAGCAGAGGTTGGAGACTAGGGTGTAGAAGGACTGTTGCAGAGAGCAGAGGTTGGACACTGAGATGCAGAAGGACTGTAACAGAGAGCAGAGTTTGGAGACTGAAGTGCAGCAGGAATGTTACAGAGAGCAGAGTTTGGTGACTGAGGTTCAGAAGGAATGTTACAGAAAGCAGATTTTGGAAATTGGGGTACAGAGGGACCGTTTGAGAGCAGAGGTTGGAGACTGCGGTATAAAAAGACTGTAACAGAGAGCAGAGGTTGGAGTATATAGTGCAGAAGGACTGTTACGGAGAGCAGAGGTTAAAGACTGGGGTGCAGAAGGATTGTTACAGAGAGCAGAGGTTGGAGACTGGGGTGCAGAAGGACTGTTACACAGGGAAGAGGTTTAAGACTGGGGTGTAGAAGGACTGTTGCAGAGAGTAGAGGTTGGAGACTTCGGTGAAAAAGGACTGTTGCAGAGAGCAGAATTTCTAGAATGAGGTGCAGAAGGACTGTTGAGAGGAGACGTTGGAGACTAGGGTGCAGAAGGATCGTTGCAGAGAGCATAGGTTGGAGACTGAGGTTCAAAAAGACTGTTACAGAGAGCAGAGGTTAGAGACTGGCCTGCAGAAGGCCTGTTAAGGAGAGCAGAGTGTGGAGAAGGGTTCCAAAAAGACTGTTACAGATCACAGAGTTTGGAGACTGTGTTTAAGAAGGATCTAACAGAGACCAGATGTTGGGGATCCAGGTAGAGAAGGACTGTTACAGAGAGTAGTGGTTGGAGACTGAGGTGCAAAAGGATCGTAGCAGAGAACAGTGTTTTAAGACTGAGGTGCAGAAGGACTGTTGCAGAGATCACAGGTTGGAGACTGGGTGCAGAAACACTGTTGCAGAGAGCAGAGGTTGGAGACTTAGGTGTAGAATTACTGTTACAGAGAGCAGAGTTTGGAGACTGGGTTGCAGAAGTACTGTTACAGCGAGCAACATTTGGAGACTGGGGTCCAGAAGGATCCTTACAGAGAGTAGAGGTTGGAGACTGGGGTGCAGAAGTCCTCTTACAGAGAGCAGAGTTTGGAGACTTATATGCACAAGGCCTGTTACAGAGAGACGAGGTTGGAGACTGGGGTGCAGAAGGACTGTTACAGAGAGCAGAGTTTGCAGACTGGGTTTCAGAAGGGTCTTACAGAGAAATGAGGTTGGAGACTGGTTTACAGAAGGACTGTTGCAGAGAGCAGACGTTGGAGACTGGTGTGCAGAAGGATCGTTGGGGTGAGCAGAGTATAGAGACTGGGGTGTAGATGAACTGTTAAAGAGAGCAGAGGTTAATGTCTGGGTGTAGAAGGACTGTTTCAGAGAGCAGATGTTGGAGACTTGTGTGCAGATGGACTGTTACATAGAGCAGAGATTGGAGACTGAGGTATAGAAGGACTGTTACAGAGAGCAGAGTTTAGAGACTGGGCTGCAGATGGATTATTGCAGAGAGCAGAGTTTTCAGACTGAGGTACTGAAGAACTTTTGCAGAGAGAAGATGTTGGAGACTGGGGTTCACAAGGACTGTTGCAGAGAGCAGAGTGTGGAGACTGGTGTGCAGAAAGATCTTTGCAGAGAGCACAGGTATGAGACTGGGGTGCAGAAGGATCATTGCAGAAGCACAAGTTGGAGACTGGTGTGCAGAAGGAATGTTGTAGAGAGCAGTATTTGGAGACTTGGGTTCAGAAGGTCTGTTACAGAGAGCAGAGTTTGGAGACTGGGGTAATGAAGGACTGTTACAGAGAGAGGAGTTTGGAGACTTAATTGCAGAAAAATCTTACGGAGAGCAGAGGTTGGAGACTGAAGTGCAGAAGCATAGTTACAGAGAGTTTAGGTTGGAGACTGAGGTGCAGAAGGACAGTTGCAGAGAGAAGAGGTTGGAGACTGAGGTGCAGAAAAACTTTTGCAGAGAGCAGAGGTTCTAGACTGTGATGTAGAAGGACTGTTGCAGAGAGTAGACATTGTAGATTGGGGTCCAGAAGAACTGTAGCAGAGAGCAGACTTGAAGACTAAGGTGCAGAAGTACAGTTACACAGAGCAGAGGTTGGAGATTGGGGTGCAGAAGTACTGATACAGAAAGCAGAGGTTCGACACTCAGGTGCAGAAGTGCCCTCAGAGAGAGCAGAGTTTGGAGAATGCAGTACAGAAGAACTGTTACAGAGAGCAGAGATTGGAGACTGGGGTGGAGAATGACTGTTGAAGAGAGAAGATGTTGGAGACTGGGGTGCAAAAGGACTGCTGCAGAGAGCAGAAGATGGAGAGTGGGGTGAAGAAGGACTGTTGTAAAGACCAGAAGTTGCAGACTGAGTTGCAGAAGGACTGATGTACGGAACAGATGTTGGAGCCTGGGGTGCAGAAGGATCCTTTAGGTTAGCAGAGTATGGAGACTAGGGTGTAGAAGGACTTTGGCAGAGAGCAGATGTTTGAGACTTGGGTGCAGAAGGACTGTTGCATAGAGCAGTGATTGGAGACTGAGGTACAGAAGGACTGTTACAGAGAGCAGAAGTTGGAGACTGGGTGCAGATGGATTATTGCAGAGAGTAGAGTTTTCAGACTGAGGTACAGAACAACTGTTGCAGGAAGCAGATGTTGGAGACTTGGGTTCACAAGGACTGTTGCAGCTAGCAGAGGTTTGAGACTGGGGTGCAGAAGGATCATTGTAGAGAGCAGAGGTTGGAGACTGAGGTGCAGAAGGATCGTTGCAGAGAGCAGAGATTCGAGACTGGGGTGCAGAAGGATCGCTACAGAGAGCAGAGTTTGGAGACTAGGGTTCAGAAGGACTTTTACAGAGAGCACAGGTTAAAGACTTGGGTGCAGATAGAATGTTGGGGAGAGCAGAGGTTGGAGATTTGTTTGAAGAAGGACTGTAGCAGAAAGAAGAGGTTGGAGACTGAGGTGCAGAAGGACTGCTGCAGAGAGCAGAGGTTAAAGACTGGGTTGCAGAAGAACTGTTATAGAGAGGAGACGTTAGAGAGGGGGTTTCAGAATGATCTTACAGAGGAAAGAGTTTGGAGACTGAGGTGCAGAAGGACTGTTACAGAGAGCAGATGTTGGAGACTTGGGTTCACAAGGACTATTGCAGCTAGCAGAGGTTTGAGACTGGGGTGCAGAAGGATCATTGTAGAGAGCAGAGGTTGGAGACTGAGGTGCAGAAGGATCGTTGCAGAGAGCAGAGATTCGAGACTGGGGTGCAGAAGGATCGTTACAGAGAGCAGAGTTTGGAGACTAGGGTTCAGAAGGACTTTTACAGAGAGCACAGGTTAAAGACTTGGGTGCAGATAGAATGTTTCGGAGAGCAGAGGTTGGAGATTTGTTTGAAGAAGGACTGTAGCAGAAAGAAGAGGTTGGAGACTGAGGTGCAGAAGGACTGCTGCAGAGAGCAGAGGTTAAAGACTGGGTTGCAGAAGAACTGTTATAGAGAGGAGACGTTAGAGAGGGGGTTTCAGAATGATCTTACAGAGGAAAGAGTTTGGAGACTGAGGTGCAGAAGGACTGTTACAGAGAGCGGAAGTTCTAGACTGAGGTGCAGAAGGATCGTTACAGAGGGAAGAGTTTGGAGACTGGGTGCAGACGGACTTTTACAGAGAGTAATGGTTTGATACTGGGGTGCAGAAGGAATGTTGCAGAGAGCAGAGTTTGGAGACTGAGGTTCAGTAGGACTGTTGTTGAGAGTAGAGGTTGGCGATTGGCGTGCAGAAGGACTGTTGCAGAGAGCAGAGGTTTTAGACTGCAATGTAGAAGGACTGTTGCAGAGAGTAGAGTTTGTAAATTGGGGTCCAGAAGGAGTGTAGCAGAGAGCAGAGGTTGGAGACTAAGGTGCAGAGTACAGTTACACAGAGCACAGTTTGGAGACTGGGGTGCAGAAAGACTGATACAGAAAGCAAAGGTTGGAGACTGGGTTGAAAAAGGACCCTTACAAAGAATAAAGTTTGAAGGCTCTTGTACAGAAGAACTGTTGTAGAGAACAGAGTTTGGTGACTGGAGTGCAGAGGGACCATTGCAGAGAGCAGAGTTTTGAGACTGGGGTGCAGAAGAAATGTTACAGAGAGAAGAGTTTGAAAACTGAGGTGCAGAAGAATCTTACAGAGAGTAGAGTTTGGAAACTGGGGTGCCGAGAGACCGTTGCAGAGAGCAGAGTTTGGAAACTGAGGTGCAGAAGGACTGTTGCAGAGAGCAGATATTAGAGACTTGGGTGTTAAGGGACTGTTGCAGAGAGCAGAGGTTGAAGATTGGGGTGCAGAAAAACTGTTGCAGAGAGCAGAATTTAGAGACTGAGGTGCAGAAGGACTGTTACAGAGAGCAGAGTTTGGAGACTTGATTGCAGAAGGACTAATACAGAAAGCAGAGGTTTGAGACTGGGGTGCAAAAGGAATGTTACAGAGAGAAGAGTTGGAAACTGGGTGCAGAAGGATCTTGCAGAGAAAAGAATTTGGAAACTGGGGTGGAGAAGGACTGTTGCAGAGAGCACAGTTTGGAGACTTGAGTGCAGAAGGATCGTTGCAGAGAGCAGAGTGTGGAGACTGGGGTGCCGAAGAACAGTTACAGAGAGCAGAGGTTGGAGACTGGTTTTCATAAGGAACTTACACAGAGCAGAGGTTGGAGACTGAAGTGCATAAGGACTGTAACAGAGAGTAGATGTAGAAGACTGAGGTGCAGAGAGACCATTGCAGAGAGCAGAGTTTGGAGACTGAGGTGCAGAAGAACTGTTGCAGAGAGCAGATGTTAGAGACTTGGTTGTAGAAAGACTGTTGCAGAAAGCAGAGGTTGCAGATTGGGATTCAAAGAACTGTTGCAGAGTGCAGAATCTGGAGACTATGGTGAAGAAAGACTGCTACAGAGAGCAGAGTTTGGAGACTTGAGTGCAGAAGGACTTATACAGAAAGCAGAGGTTTGAGACAGGGGTGCAGAATTACTGTTACTGAGAGAAGTGTTTGGAAACTGTAGTACAGAAAGACTTTTACAGAGAGAAGAGGTTAGAGACTGGGGTAAACAAGAACTGTTGCAGAGATCAGATGTTGGAGACTGGGGTGCAGAAGGACTGTTGAAGAGAGTAGAGGTTGGAGATTTGGGTGTAGAAGACCTGTTGCAGAGAGCAGAGGTTGGAGACTAAGGTGCAGAATGACTGTTTCAGAGAGCGGACGTTGAGACTGGGATGCAGAAGGATACTTTCAGAGAGAAGGGGTTGGAGACTGGGGTTTAGAATGACTGTTCAGAGAGAAAATGTTGGAGACTGGGGTGCAGAAGAACTTTTGCAGAGAGCAAAGGTTGGAGACTGAGGTGCAGAAGGACTGTTGTAGAGAGCGGTGATTGGAGTCTGAGGTGCAGAAAAATCATTGCAGAGAGAATAAGTTGGATACCGGGGTGCATTAGGCCTCTTACAGAACGCAGAGTTTGTAGACTGGGGTGCAGAAGACCTGTTACAGAGAGCAGAGTTTGGAGATTGGTGTTCACAAGGATTATTACAGATAGCATAGGTTGGAAACTGAGGTGCAGAAGGATTGTTACAGAGAGCAAAGTTTGGAGACTGAAGTGCAGAAAGACTCTTACAGAGAGCAGAGGTTGGAGACTGGGGTGCAGAAAAATAATTTCAGAGAACAGAGGATCGAGACTGAGGGGCAGAAGGATTGTTGCAGAGAGCAAAGATTTCCGACTGTGTTGTAGAAAGATTGTTACAGAGAGTAGAATTTGGATCTTACAGAGAGCATTTTGGAGACTGAGGTTCAGAAGGACTGTTACCTAGAGCAAAGTTTAAAAACTGGGTGCAGAATGAATGTTACAGAGAGCAGAGTTTGGAGACTGGGGTGCAGAAGGATCATTGCAGAGAGCACAGGTTGGATAGCGGGGGTGCAGAAGGCCTGTTACAGAGAGTAGAATTTGGAGACTGGGGTGGCAGAAGGACTTTCACAGAGCGTAGAGTTTGGAGACTTAGAGCAGAAGGACTGTTGTAGCGAGAAGAGTTTGGAGACTGAGGTCAAAAAGGATTGTTACAGAGATTAGTGGGTGAAGACTGGGGAGCAAAAGGAGTGTTACAGAGAGCAGAGTTTGGAGATTGGGGTGCCGAAGACCTGTTACCGAGAGCAGAGGTTGGAGACTGGGGTGCAGAAAAACCGTTGCAGAGAGCAGGAATTGAAACCTGGCAACAAGAAGGGTCGTTGCAGAGAGCAGATGTTTGAGACTGGGGGTGCATAAGGACTGTAACAGAGAGCGGAGGTTGGAGACTGAGGTGCATAATGATCGTTTCAGAGAGCAGAGGTTGGAGACTGAGGTGCAGAAGGATCATTACAGATTGCAGAACTTCGAGACTGAAGTGGAGAAGGACTTTTACAGAGAGGAGAGGTTGGAGACTGGGGTTAAAAAGGATTCTTACATAGAGCAGATGATGGAGACTGCAGTGCAGAAAGAATTTTACATAGTGCAGTGTTCGGAGATTGGGGTTTAGAAGAACTGTTACAAAGAGCAGAGGTTGGAGACTGGGGTGCAGAAGGCCTGTTACAGAAAACAGAGTTTAGAGACTGAGGTGAAGAAGAATTTTTACAGAGAGCAGAGTTTAAACACTGTTGTGCAGAAGGACTGTTACAGAGAGCAGATCTTCGAGACTGGGGTGCAGAAGGACTGTTGCAGAGAACAGAGGTTGGAGACTGTGGTGAAGAAGTATCATTGCAGAGAGCAGAGGTTGAAGACTGAGGTGCAGAAGTATTGCTATAGAGAGCAGAGGTTGGAGACTGGGGTGCAGCAGGACAGTTGCAGAGAGCACTGGTTGGAGATGGGGGTGCAGAAGAAATGTTGCTGAGAGAAGAGTTTGGAGACTGGGGTGAAGAACGACTGTATCAGAGAGCAGAGTTTGGAGACTGAGGTGCAGAAGGACCGTTATGGAGAGCAGATGTTGGAGACTGGGTTGCAGAAGGACTGTAACAGAGAGCACAGGTTGGATACTGGGGTGCAGTACGACTGTTACAAAGAGCAGAGCTTGGAGACTGGGTTGCAAAAGGATCATACAGAGAGCAGAATCTGGAGACTGGGGTGCAGAAGGACTGTTGCAAAGAGCAGAGTTTAGAGTCTGAGGTCCAGAAGGATCCTTGCAGAGAGAATTGGTTAGAGACTGGGGTGCGGATGGACTGTTACAGAAAGCAGAGTTTGGCAATTGGGGAGCAGATGGACCTTTAAAAAGAGAAGAGGTTGGAGACTGCGATAAAAAAGGACTGTTACATGGAGAAGATATTGTAGACTGGGTAGAAGTAGGATCGTTGCAGAGAGCAGATGTTGGAGACTACGGTGCAGAAAGACTGTCACAGAAAGCAGAGGTTGGAGACTGAGTGTCAGAAGGATTCTTACAGAGAGCAGAGATTGAAAACTGAGGTGCAGAAGGATCGTTTCAGAGAGCAAATGTTAGAGACTGGGGTCAGATAGACAGTTATAAAGATCACAGTTTAGAGACTGAGGTGCAGAAAAAATGTTGCAGATTGCACAGGTTGGAGACTGGGGTGCAGAAGGACTGTTGCAGAGAGCAATGAGACTGAGGTGCGGAAGGACTGATACAGAAAGCAGACATTGGAGACTTGGGTGCAAAAGGACAGTTACAGAGAGCATAGGTTGGAAAGTGCTGTACAGAAGGATTGTTACAGAGAGCACAGGTTGGAGACTTGGGTGCAGAAAGACTTTTGCAGAGAACAGAGGATGGAGACTGAGGTGAAGAAGGATCGTTGCAAAAAGAAGATGTTGGAGACTGGGTTGCAGAACTCCTGTTATAGAGTGTAAAGTTTGAATAGTGGGGTGCCGAAGGTCTGTTACAGAAAGCAGAGTTTTGATACTGGGGTGCAGAAGCACTGTTACAGATAGCACAGTTACGAGACTGGTTTGCAGAAAGATCTTACAGAGAGCATTTTGAAGTCTGAGGTACAGAAGGTCTGTTACAGAGAGTAAAGTTTGGAAACTGGAGTGCAGAAGGATTTTTCCAGAGAGCAGAGTTTTCAGACTGAGGTGCAGAAGGACTGTAGGAGAGAGCAGATATTGCATCCTGGGGTGCAGAATGACTGTTACAGAGAGCAGAGTTTAAAGACTGGGGTGCAGAAGGATCGTTGCAGAGAGCACAAGTTGGATACTGGGGTGCAGAAGGACTGTTACAGAGAGCAGAGGTTGGAGAAAGGGATGCAAAAGGATCTTAGAGAGAGCAGAGTCTGGAGACTGGGGTGCAGAAGGACTGTTGCAGAGAGCAGAGGTTGGAGACTGAGGTGCAGAAGGATCGTTGCAGAGAGAAGAGGTTGAAGACTGGGGTGCAGAAGGACTGTTACAGAGAGCAGAGGTTCAAGATTGGGGAGCAGAATAATTGTTACAGAGATCAAAGTTTGGAGACTGGGGTGCAGAAAGCCTGTTACAGAGAGCAGAGATTGGAGACTGAGGTGCAGAAGGATTGGTAAAGAGAGGAGAGGTTAGAGACTGAGGTGTAGAAGGACTGTTACAGAGAGCAGAAGTTGGAAACTGTGGTACAGAAGGATAGTTCCAGAGAGCAGATGTTGGAAACTGAGGTGCAGAAGGATCTTTGGAGAGAGCAGAGGGTGGAGACTGAGGTGCAGAAGGACAGTTACACCGAGCACACTTTGTAGACTGGGGTAAGAAAGACAGTTACAGAGAGCACAGTTTGGAGAGTGGGGTGCAGAAGAATTGTTGTAGTGATCAGAGATTGAGACTTCGGTAAAGAAGTACTGTTACAAAGAGCAGAGTCTTGAGTCTGGGGTGCAGTAGGAACGTCACAGAGAGCACAGTTTGGAAACTGGGGTGCAGAAGGATCTTACAAAGAGCAGAGGCTGGAGACTGGGGTCAGAAAGACTGTTTCATAGAACAGACGTTGGAGACTGGGGTGCAGAAGGATCGTTGCAGAGAGAAGAGGTTGGAGACTGGGGTATAGAAAGACTGTTGCAGAGAATAGAGGTTGGAGACTGGGGTGCAGAAAGACTGTTGCAGAGAACAGAGGTAGGAGACTGGGGTGCAGAAGGACTGTTACAGATAGCACAGTTTCGAGACTGGGTTGCAGAAAGATTTTACAGAGAGCATTTTGGAGACTGAGGTTCAGGAGGTCTGTTACAGAGAGGTTGGAAACTGGGGATCAGAAGGATTGTTGCAGAGAGAAGCATTTTCAGACTGAGGTGAAGAAGGACTGTTGCACAGAGCAGATATTGGATCCTGGGATGCAGAAGAACTGTTACAGAGAGCAGAGTATGAAGACTGGGGTGCAGAAAAATCGATGCAGAGAACAGAGTTTGGAAATTTGGATGCAAAAGTCCTGTTAAAGAGAGAAGAGTTATAAGACTGTGGTGCAGAATGCCTGTTACAGAGATCAGAGTTTGGAGACTGGGGTGCAGAAGGACTGTTACAGAGAGCAGAGTTTCGAGAATTGGTTGCAGAAGGATCTTACAGAGAGCAGAGTTTGGAGACTGAGGAGCAGAAAGAACGTTGTAGAGACCAGAGTTTGGAGACTGATGTCCAGACGGATTGTTATAGAGATCAGAGGGTGGAGACTGGATTGCAGAAAGAGTGTTACAGAGAGCAGAGTTTTGAGATTTGGCTGCAAAAGAACTGTTACCGAGAGCAGAGGGTAGAGACTGGGGTGCAGAGGACTGTTGCAGAGAGCAGAGTTTGGAGACTGTGATAGAGAAGAACTGTTACAGAGAGCAGAGTTTGGAGACTGGGGCGCAGAAGGACTAATACACAAAGTAGAGGTTGGAGACTGGGGTGTAGAAGAACCGTTACATAGAGCAGAGTTTTGAGACTGCTGTACAGATGGGCTGTTACAGGGAGGAGAGGTTCGAAACTGATGTTCTAAAGGATCGTTGCAGAGAGCAGATGTTGTAGACTAGTGTGCAGAGGGATCTTACTGAGAGCACAGTTTGGAGACTGAGCTGCATAAGGACTGTTACAGAGAGCAGAGGTTGAAGACTGGGTTGTAGAAGGATCGTTGCTGGGAGCAGAGGCTGAAGAATTAGGTGCAGAATGATTGTTGAAGAGAGCAGTGGTTGGAGACTGTGGTGGAGAACGATACTTACAGAGAGCAGAGGTTGGAGACTGAGGTGCAAAAGGACAGTTACAGAGAGCACAGGTTAGAGACTGGGGTGCAGAAAAAATGTTGTAGAGAGTAGAGGTTTGAGACTAGGGTGTAGAAGGACTGTTACAGTGAGCAGAGTTTGTAGACTGAGGTGCAGAAGGACCGATGCAGAGAGCTGAGGTTGGAGATTTAGGTGCAGACGATTGTTATATAGAGCAGAATTTGGATACTGGGGTGCACATAGACTGTTACAGAGAGTAGAGGTTGGAGACTGAGGTGCAGAAGGATCTTACAGAGAGCAGAGGTTAGAGACTGAGGTGCAGAAAGACTGTTGTAGAGAGTAGAGGTTGGAAACTGAGGTGCAGGAAGACTGTTGCAGAGAGAAGAGGTTGGAGACTGGAGTGCAGAAGGCCTGTTACAGAGAGCACAGTTCGGAGACTGGGGTACAGAAGGATCGTTGCAGAGAGCAGAGGTTTCAGACTGAGGCGCAGAAAAACTGCTACAGAGAGCATAAGTTGGAGTCTGAGGTGCAGAAGGACTATTAAAGAAAGAAGAGTTTGGCAATTGGGTGCAGAAGGACCGTTACAGACAGAAGAGGTTATAGACTGCGGTACAGAAGGACTGTTACAGAGAGCAGAGTTTTGAGACTGGGGTGCAGAAGGACCATTGCAGAGAGCAGAGGATGGAGCCTTGGGAGAAGAAGGATCAATGCAGAGAGCAGATATTGGAGACTGGGGTGCAGAAGGACACTTCCAGAGAGCAGAGGTTGGAGATTGAGGTGCAGGAGGATCGTTACCAAGATCAGAGGTTGGAGACTGAGGTGCAGAAGGACTTTTACAGAGTGCAGAGGTTGGAGCCTGGGGTGCAAAGGATGAAGACTCGGGTGCATAAGGAGTGTTACAGAGAGCAGAGTTTGGAGATTCTGGTTCAGAAGAACTGTTAAAGAGAGCAGAGTTTTTAGACTGGTTATCAGAAAGATTGTTACAGAGTGCAGTGGTTTGATTCGGGTGCAGCAGGACTGTTACAGATAGTAGAGCTTGGAGACTGGTTTGCAGAAGAACTGTTACAGAGAGCAGAGGTTGGAGACTGCGGTGCAGAAGGCCTGTTACAGAGAGCATTTATTGGAGACTGAGGTTCAGAAGAATCCTTACAGAGAGCAGAGGTTAGAGACTTAGGTGCAGAAGAAGTATTCCAGAGAGCAGAGTTTGATGCTTAGGGTGCAGAAGTATCATTGCAGAGGTTGGAGACTGAGGTGCAGAAGGACTGTTACAGAGAGCAGTGGTTTTAGACTGGGGTGAAGAATAACTGATACTGAAAGTAGAGTTTGGAGACTGGGGTGCAGAAGGACTGTTACTGAGAGCAGAGTGTGTAGCCTGTGGTGCAGAAAGACAGCTGCAGAGAACAGAGGTTGGATACTGGGGTGCACAAGGGCCATTGCAGAGTGATGAGGTTGTAGACAGAGGTGCAGAATGACTGTTACAGAGAGCAAAGTTTGGAGAATGGTGTGCCGAAGAATCTCACAGAGAGCAGAAGTTGGAGACTTGGGATGCAGAAGGATTGTTGCAGAGAGCAGAGGTTGGAGACTGGGGTATAGAAGGACTTTTGCAGAGAGAAGAGGTTGGAGACTGTGGTGCAGAAGGCCTGTTACAGAGAGCAGAGTTTAGAGACTGGGTTGCAGAAAACCTGCTACAGATAGCAGATGTTGGAGACTGGGGTGCAGAAAAATTGTTACTGATGGCACAGTTTGGAGACTGTTGTTTAGAAGGATTTTTGCAGAGAGCAGAAGTTTCAGACTGAGGCTTAGAAGGACTGATACAGAGAGCAGAGGTTGGAAATTTGGGTGCAGAAAGATCATTATAGAAAGAAGAGGTTAGAGACTTCCGTAAAGAAGGACTGTTACAGAGAGCAGAGTTTGGAGACTGGGGTGCAGAAGGACCATTGCAGAGATCAGATGTGGGAGACTGGGGTGAAGAAGAACTATTACAGAGAACAAACTTTGGAGATAGAGGTGTAGAAGGATTGTTACAGAGAGCAGATTTGGAAACTGGGGTGCAGAAGGACAATTACAGAGAGCAAAGGATGGAGACTGAGGTGCAGAAGGACTTTTACAGACAGCAGAGTTTGGAGACTGAGGTGCAGAAAGATCGTGGCAGAGAGAAGAGTTTGGAGACTGGGGTTAAGAAGGACTATTACAGAAAGAAGAGGTTGGCAATTGGGGAGCATATGGACCATTACAAAGAAAAGAGGTCAGAGACTGATATACAAAAGGACTTTTACAGAGAGCAGAGTTTGGAGACTGGGTAGAAGAAGGATCATTGCAGAGAGAAGATGTTGGAGACTGGGGTGCAGAAGGCCTATTATACAGAGCAGAGTTTGAAGACTGGGGTGCATAGGGCCTGTTACAGAGAGCAGAGTTTGGAGACTGGGGTGCAGAAGACTCTTACATAGAGCAGCGTTTGGAGTATGGGTTGCAGAAGGACCTTACCGAGAGCAGAGGTTGGAGACTGAGGTGCAGAAGGACTTTTACAGAGAGTAGAGGGTGGAGACTGGGGTGAAGAAGGAGTGTTACAGAGAGCAGAGTTTGGAGATTGGGGTGCAGAAGAACTGTTACTAGAGCAGAGGTTGAATACAGGGGTGCAGAAGGACTGTTTCAGAGAGCAGAGTTTGGAAACTGAGGTGCAGAAGGACTGTTACAGAGAGAAGATTTTGGAAACTGGGATGTAGATGGACCGTTGCAGAGAGGAGATGTTGGAGCCTGGGAAGAAGAAGGATCGTTGCAGAGAGCAGATGTTGGAGACTGGGGTGCAGAAGGAGTATTGAAGAGAGCAGAGGTTGGAGACTGAGGTGCAGAAAGATCATTTCTGAGTGCAGAGGTTTGAGACTGGGGTGCAGAAGGACTGTTGCAGATTGCAGAACTTGGAGACTGAGGTGCAGAAGGACTTTTACAGAGAGGAGAGGTTGGGGACTGGGGTGCAAAAGGATTATTACAGAGAGCAGAGGATGGAGACTGTGGTGCAGAAGGATCGTTGTAGAGAGCAGAGGTTGGAGAATGACTTACAGAAGGATCGCTACAGAGAGCAGAGTTCGGAGACTTTGGTGCAGCAGGACAGTTACAGAGAGCACAGTTTGAAGACTCCGGTGCAGAAAAAAGGTTGCAGAGAGCAGAGGTTGGAGACTGGAATGCAGAGGTACTGTAGCAGATAGAAGAGGTTGTAGACTGGGGTGCAGTAGGAGTGTTGCAGAGAGCAGTTGGTGGAGACTGGGATGCAGAAGGATTATTGCAGAGAGCAGAGGTTTGAGACTGCGCTTTAGAAGGACTGTTGCAGAGAGCAGATGTTGGAGACTGAGGTTCAGAAGGATTGTTGCAGAGAGAAGAGGTTGGAGACTGGGGTACAGTAGGATTGTTACAGAGAGCAGAGGTTGGAGACAGGGTTTAAAAAGTACCATTGCAGAGATCAGAGTTTGCGAACTGAGGTGAAGAAGGACTCTTGCAGGGACCAGATTTTGAGACAGCAATGCAGAAGGACTGTTGCAGATAGCAGAGGTTGGAGATGGAGATGCAGAAGGACTGCAACAGAAAGTAGAGGTTGGAGACTGAGGTACAGAAAGATTGTTATTGAGAGCAGAGGTTGGAGACTGGGGTGCAGAAGAACTGTTACAGACAGAAGAGGTTGGAGACTGGGGTGCAGAAGGACTGATGCAGAAAGCAGAAGTTGGAGACTGGGGTGCAGAGGACCATTATAGAGAGCAGAGGTTGGAGATTGCAGTACAGAAAGGACTGTTACAGAGAGCAGAGTTTGAAGACTGGGGTGGAGAAGTACTGTTTCAGAGAGTAGATGTTGGAGACTGGGTTGCAGAAGAACTGTTGCAGAGAGAAGAAGTTGGAGACTGTGGTGCACAAGAATTGTTGCAGAGAGCAGAGGATTTAAGACTGCGGTTCTGAAGGACTCTTGCAGACACCAGAGGTTGGAGAATGAAGTGCAGAAGGACCATTGCAGAGAGCAGAGTTTGGAGACTGTGGTACAGAAGGACTGTTACAGAGAGCAGAGTTTGGAACCTGGGGACCAGAAGGAATGTTACAGACAGCAGAGTTTGGAAACTGGGGTGCAGAAGGATCTTACCGAGAGCAGAGGTTGGATACAGGGGTGCAGAAGGACTGTTACAGAGAGAAGAGGTTGGAGACTGAGGTGCAGAATTACTGTTACAGAAGCAGAGTTTGGATACTGGGGTGCACAAGGATTGGTGCAAAGAGAAGAGTTTTCAGACTGAAATAAAGAAGGACTGTTGCAGAGAGCAGATGTTGGAGACTGGGTGCAGAAGGATCGTTTCAGAGAGCAGAGGTTGGAGACTGGGGTGAAGAAGGATTTTGACGGAGAGCAGAGGTTTGAGACTGGGGTGCAGAAGGACTATTGCAGAGATCAGAGTTTGGGAACTGAGGTTAAGAAGGATTGTTTCAGAGATCAGATGTTGGAGACTGTGGTGCAGAAGGACTGTGCAGAGAGCAGAGTTTTGGAGACTGGGGTTTAGAAGGATTGTTGCTGAGAGCAAAGTTTGGAGATGGGGTGCAGAAGGACTGTTACAAAGAGCATAGTTTGGAGACAGGCTTGCAGAAGCATCTTACAGAGAGCAGAGTTTTCAGACTGAGGTGCAGAAAGACTGTTGAGAGTGCAGATGTTAAAGACTGGGTTGCAGAAAGACGGTGCAGAGAGGAGATATTTGAGGCTAGAGTGCAGAAGGACTCTTACAGAGAGCAGTGGTTTGAGACTGACGTGCAGAAGGACAGTTTTAGAGAGTATAGTTTAGAGACAGAGGTGTAGAAAGACTGTTGTAGAGAGCAGATGTTGGAACCTGGGGTGTAAGGATTTTACAGAGAGGAAAGTTTGGAGACTGGAGTGCAGAAGGATCGTTGAAGAGAGTAGATTATGGAGTATAGAAGGTCTGTTCTAGAGAGCAGAGTTTGGAGACTGGGGTGCGGTAGGACTGTTGCAGAGAGCAGTTGTTGAAGACTGTGGTGCAGAGAAACTGTTACAGAAGAGCAGTGTTTGGGAGACTGGGTGCAGGACTGATACTGAGAGCAGAGGTTTAGAGAATGGGGTGCATTAGGGCTGTTAATGAGAGCAGAAGTTGGAGACTTGGGTGCAGAAGGCCTGTTACAGAGAGCAGTTTTTGTTTCAGAGAACAGATGTTGGATACTGTGGTGCAGAAGGACTGTTACAGAGAGCAGAAGTTGAAGACTGTGGTGCAGAAGGATTGTTGCAGAGAGCAGAGGTTGGAGACTGCGGTACAGAAGGACTGTTAAAGAGAGCAGAGGTTGGAGATGGGGAGCAGAAGACTGTTACAGATAGCAGAGTTTGGAGACTGGGGACCAGAAGAAATGATACAGAGAGCAGAGTTGGAAACTGGGGTGCAGAAGAATCTTACAGAGAGCAGAGGTTGGATACGGGGGTGCAGAAGGACTGTTACAGAGAGAATAGGTTGGAGACTGAGGTGCAGAATACTGTTACAAAAAGCAGAGTTGGATACTGATGTGCACAAGGATTGGTGCAAATAGAAGAGTATTCAGACTGAGGTAAAGAAGGACTGTTTTAGAGAGCAGATGTTGGAGACTGGGTGCAGAAGGATCATTTCAGAGAGCAGAGGTCGGAGACTGGGGTGCAGAAGGACCATTGCAGAGATCAGAGTTTGGGAACTGAGGTTACGAAGAATTGTTTCAGAGAACAGATGTTGGAGACTGTGGTGCAGAAGGACTGTTGCAGAGAGCAGAGGTTGGAGACTGGGGTTTAGAAAGACTGTTGCTGAGAGCAAAGTTTGGAGACTGGGGTGCAGAAGGACTGTTACAAAGAGCATAGTTTGAAGACAGGGTTGCAGAAGCATCTCACAGAGAGAAGAGTTTGAAGACTGAGGTGCAACTAGACTGTTACAGAGAGCAGGGTTTGGAATCTGGGGTGCTGAGGATCTATGCAGAAGGCAGAGTTTTGGAGACTGGGTTGCAGAAGGATCTTACAGAGATCAGAGTGGAAGACTGAGGTGCAGAAGGAATGTTACAGAGAGTAGAGTTTGCAGATTGAGGTGTAGAAGGACCATTGCAGAGAGTAGAGGTTGGAGACTGAGGTGCAGAAGAATTGTTACAGATAGCAAAGGCTGGAGACTTGGGTGCAGAAAGCCTGTTGCAGATAGCAGAGGTTAGAGACTGGGGTGTAGAAAGACTGTTTCAGGTAGCAGGTGTTGGAGACTTTGGTGAAGAATGACTGTTGCAGAGAGATGAGTTTGGAGACTGAGGAGCAGAAGGACTGTAACAGAGAGAAGATGTTAAACACTGGGGTGCAGAAGAACTGATACAGAAGCAGTGGCTGGAGACTTGGGTGCAAAACGGACCGTTACAGAAAGGAAAGTTTTGGAGACAGTAATACAGAAGGACTGTTACAGGGAGCAGAGGTTGGAGACTGGGGTGCAGAAGGACCATTACAGAGAGCAGAGTTTGGAGACTAGGGTACAGTAGGACTGTTGCAGAGAGCAGATGTTTGAGACTGCTGTTCAGAAGACTTTTGCAGAGAGCAGAGGTTAGAGATGGGGTGCAGAAGTAAGGTTGCAGAAAACAGAGGTTGGAAACAGTGGTACAGATGGAGTGATACAGAAAGCAGAGTTTTGAGACTGGAGTGCAGAAGGACCGTTACAAAGAGCAGAGGTTGGAGACTGGGAGCAGATCGACTGTTGCAGAGAACAGAGTTTGGAGACTGGGGTACAGCAGGACCGGTGCAGAATGCTTAGTTTAAAGACTGGGGTGTAGTAGGAATGTTACAGAGAGCAGAGTTTTTAAAGTGGCGTGCAGAAGGTTCTGACAGAAAGCAGAGGTTGGAGACAGGCATGCATAAGGACTGTTGAGGAGCGGAGACGTTAGAGACAGGCTTGCAGAGAATTGTTGCATAGAGCAGAGATTGGAGACTGGGGTGCAGAAGGAGTTTTGCAGAGAGTAGACATTAGAGAATGGGGTGCAGAAGGATTGTTGCAGACAGCAGAGGTTTGAGACTAAAGTACAGAAGACTTTTCCAGAGAGTAGAGCTAGAGACTGAGGTGCAGAAGGACCCTTGCAGAGAGCAGAGGTTGGAGACTGAGTTGCAAAAAACACTGTTACAGAGAGTAGAGGTTGGAGATTGGGGTGCAAAAGGTCTGTTACAGAGATCAGAGTTTGGAGACTGGGGTGCAGAAGAACTATTACATAGAGCAGAGTTTTTAGACAAGGTTGCAGAAGGATCTTACGAAGAGCAGAGATTTTAGACCGAGGTGTAGCAGGCTGGTAGAGAGAGCAGATGTTGGAGACTGAGGTGCAGAAGGACTGTTACAGAGAGTAGAGGTTGGAGACTGAGTTTTCAGAAGGATCGTTGCAGAGAACTGAGTTTAAAGGACATGAGGTGCAGAAGGACTTTTGCAGAGAGCAAATGTTGGAGACTGGGATGCAGACGGACTGTTGCAGAGTGCAGAGGGTGGAGACTAGGGTGCTGAAGGATCGATGTAGAGAGCAGAGTTTAGATACTGGTGTGCCGAAGGACTGTTTATGGAAAACAGACTTTGGAGACTGGGGTGTAGAAGGCTGTTACGGAGAGGAGAATTTTGATAAGGGGTGCAGAAAGAATGTTAAAGGGGGCAGAGATTGGAGACTGGGTTGCAGAAGGATCTTACAGAGAGCAGACGTTGGAGACTGAGTTGGAGAAGGACTGTTTAAGAGAGTAGAGGTTGGAGACTGAGATGCAGTAGAATTTTTACAGAGAGCATAGTTTGGAGACTGGGGTGCAGAAGGACTGTTTCAGATAGCAGAGTTTGCAGACTGGGGTGTAGATGGACTGTTGCAGGGACGAGAAGTTGGAGACTGGGGTGCTGAAGGACTTTTGCAGAGAGCATAGGTAGGAGACTGAGATCCAGAAGGACTGTTAGAGAGAGCAGAGGTTGGAGACTGGGTGCAAAAGGACTGATACAGAAAGCAGAGGTTGGAGACTGGGTTGCAGAAGGACCGCTAGAGAGAGCAGAGATTGGAGTCTGCAGTACAGAAGGACTGTTACCGATTGCAGAGTTTGGAGACTGGGGTGGAGTAGGACTGCTTCAGAGAGTAGATGTTGGAGACTGGGGTGCAGAAGAACTGTTGCATTGAACAGATGTTTAAAGACTGGGTGGCAGAAGGAATGTTGCAGAGAGCAGACTTGGGAGACTGAGTTGCTGAAAGACTGTTGCAGACCAACAAAGTTGGAGACTGCGGTGCAGAAGGACCGTGAAGAGAGCAATCATGGAGACTAAGGTGCAGAAGGATTCTTACAGAGAGCAGAGGTTGGAGGACTGGGGTGCAGAAGGCCTGTTACAGAGATCAGAGTTTGGAGACTGGGGTCCCGAAAGATCTTACACAGAGCAGAGTTTGAAAACTGGGGTGCCCACAAACTTTTACCCAGAGCAGAGGTTGGATACTGGGTTGGAGGAGATCATTGCAGAGAGTGACTTTGGAGAAAGGGACGCAAAAGGCCTGTTACAGAGAGAAGAGTTTGGAAACTGGGGTGCAGAAGGCCTTTAACAGCGAGCAGAGGTTGGAGACTGGGGTGCAGAAGCACTGTTACAGAGAGAAGAGGTTGGAGACTGAGGTTCAGAAGAACTGTTACAGAGAGCAGAGGCTGGAGACTGGGGTGCAGAAGGACTGTTGCAGAGAACACAGGTTAGAGACTGGCATGCAGAAGGACTGTTGCAGAGAGAAGAGTTTGGAGACTGGGGTGGAGAAAAAATGTTACAGAGAGCAGAGTTTGGAAACTAGGGTGCAAGAAGGATCTTACAGAGAGAAGAGCTTGAAGACTGGGGTGCAGAAGGACTGTTACAGAGAGCAGAGGATGGAGACTGAGATGCAGAAGGACTGTTAAAGAAAGCAGAGTTTGGAGACTGGGGTGTAGAAGAATAGTGGCAGAGAGAATAGTTTTCAGACTAGGTGAAGAAGGACTGTTTCAGAGGGCAGAGGTTGGAGACTGGGTTGCAAAAGAATCATTGCAGAGAGCAGAGGTTGGAGACTGGTGCGCAAAACGATTGTTACAGAGAGGAGAGGTTGGAAAATGGGGTGCAGAAGGATGATTGCAGAGAGCAGAATTTGGGGACTGAAGTGCAAAAGGATTGTTACAGAGAACAGAAGTTGGAGGACTATTGCAGCGAGCAGAGGTTAGACACTCTGGTGCAGAAATATCATTGCAGAGAGCAGAGGTTGGAGACCTTGGTGCAGAAGGACTGTTACAAATAACAGAGTTTGAAGACTGGGTAGCAAAAGGATCTTACAGAGAGCTAGGTTAGAGACTGAGGTGCAGAAGCAATGTTAGAGAGAGTAGAGCTTGTAATTTGAGGTGCAGAAGGACCGTTGCAGAGAACACAGGTTGGAGAATGAGGTGCAGAAGGATTGATACAGAGAGACGAGTTTGGAGACTGGGGTGCAGAAAGACTGTTGCAGAGAGAAGAGGTTTAAGACTGGGGTGTAGAAGGACTGTTGTAGTGAGTAGAGATGGGAGAATGAGGTGCAGAATGATTGAAGCAGAGAGCAGTGGTTGGAGACTAAGGTGCAGAAGGACAGTTACACAGAGCAGAGATTGGAGACTGGGGTGTAGAAGGACTGATACAGAAAGCAGAGTTTGGAGACTCGGGTGCAGAAGGACCATTACAGAGAGCAGAGGTTGGAGACTGCAGTACAGAAGGACTTTTACAGATAGTAGAGGTTGGAGACTGTTGTGCAGAAGGATCATTGCAGAGAGCAGAGTTTGGAGACTGAGAAGCAGAAGGATCCATGCAGAGAGAAGAGGAGGAGACTGGGGTGCAGAAGGACTGTTACAGAGAGGAGAGTTTGGAGAATGTGGTGCAGGAGGATCTTTCAGAGAAATGAGGTTGGGGACTGTGGTGTAGAAGGATTGTTTCGAACAGCAGACTTTGGAGTCAGGGGTGCAGAAAGATCGTTGCAGAGAGCAGAGGTTTCAGACTGAGGTTCAGAGGGACTGTAGCAGACAACAGATGTTGGAGACTGGGGTGCAAAAGGACTGTTGCAGAGAGCGGACGTTGGAGACTGGGTTTAAGAAGGATCGTTGCACAGAGCAGAGGTTGGAGACTGGGGAGCAGAAGGACTCTTACAGAGAGCAGAGGTGGAGACTGGGGTGAAGAATGCCTGTTACAGAGAGCAGAGTTTGTTGACTGGGTTGCAGAAGGAACTTACAGAGAGCAGAGGTTGGAGACTGAGGTGAAGAAGGACTGTTACAGAGAGCAGATATTGGAGACTGGGGTGTATAATAACTATTGCAGAGAGCAGAGGTTGCAGACTGAGGTGCAGAAGGACTAATACAGAGAGCAGAGTTTGGAGAATGTGGTACAGAAAGATTGATACAGAAAGCAGATGTTAGAGAATGTGGTGCAGAAGGACCCTTACAGAGAACAGAGTTTAGACACTGAGATGCAGAAGGACTGTTGCAGAGAGCAGAGGTTGGAGATTGGGGCGCTGAAGGACTGTTGCAGAGAACAGAGGTTGGATTCTGAGGTGAAGAAGGACTGTTAAAGAGAGCAAGATTTGAGACTGGGTTGCAAAATGACTGATACATAATGCAGAGTTTGGAGACTGGGGTGTAGAAGGACCGTTAGAGAGAGCAGAGGTTGGAGACTGCAGTACTGAAGGACTGTTACAAAGACCAGAGATTGATGGCTGGGGTGCAGAAGGATAGTTGCAGAGAGCAGAGGTTACCGACTGAGGTGCAGAAGGACTGTTACAGAGAGCAGAGTTTGGAGACTGTGGTGCAGAAGGACTGATACCCAAAGCAGAGGTTGGAGACTGGGGTGCAGAAGGACCTTTACAGAGATTGAAGACTGCGGTATAGAAGAACTGTTGTTGAGAACAAGGTTGAAGACTGGGTAGCAGAGGTACCAATGCAGAGACAGAGCATGGAGACTGGTGTGCAAAAGGAATGTTAAAGGGCACAGAGTTTGGAAACTGGTGTACAGAAGTATCTTCCAGAGAGCAGAGTTTGGAGACTGGGGTGCAGGAAGACTGTTGCAGAGAGCAGACGTTGGAGACTGGGTTGCAGAAGGATTGTTGCAGAGAGCAGATAATGGAGACTGGGGTATAGTAGGACTGTTCCGGAGAGCAAAGGTTGGAGACTGGGGTGCAGAAGGACTGTTGCAGAAAGCAGTTTTTGAAGACTGAGGTGCAGAATAAAAGTTACAGAGAGCAGAGTTTGAAAACTGGGGTGCAGAAAGACTGAAACAGAGAGCAGAGGTTGGAGACTGAGGTGTCGAAGTAAAGTTACAAAGAGCAGAAGTTGGATACTAGGGTTCAGAAGGACTGATACAGAAAGCAGAGGAGGGAGACTGGGGTGCAGAAGGACTATTAGAGAGAGCAGAGGTTTGAGACTGCAGTGCAGAAGGACTGTTTCAGAGAGCAGATGTTTCAGACTGTGGTGTAGAAAGACTGTTGCAGAGAATAGAAATTTGAGACTGGGGTGCATAATGACCATTGCTGAGAGCAGAGGTTGGAGACTATGGTGCAGAACGATTGTTAGAGAGATTAGAGATTGGAGACTGGGTTGCAGAAGGAGCATTCAGAGATTTGAGGTTGGGACTGGGGTGAGGAAGGACTGTTGCAGAGAGCAGAATTTGGAGACTGGAATGCAGAAGGATCCTTGCAGAGAGTAGAAGTTGGAGACTGGAGAGCAGCAGGCCTGTTACCGAGAGTAGAGGTTGGAGACTGGGGTGCAGAAGGCCTGTAACAGAGAGCAGAGATTGGAGACCCGTGTTCAGAAGGACAGTTGCATAGAGTAGACCTTGGAGATTGTGGTTTAGAAGGATCGTGTCAGAGAGCAGAGTTTAGAGACTGGGGTGCAATAGGACTCTTACAGAGAGCAAAGGTTGGAGACTGGGGTGAAAAAGGCCTGTTACAGAGAGCAGAGATTGGCGAGTGGGGTGAAGAAAAACTGATGCAGAGAGCAGAGTTTTGAGACCTGAGTATATAAGGACTGTTGCAGAGAGCAGAGGTTGGAAATTGGGGTGCAAAAGCACTGGACAGAGATCGAAGGTTGGAGACTAAGGTGCAGAAGGACTGTTACAGAGTGAAGAGGTTTGAGACTGGGGTGCAGAAGTATCGTTGCAGAGAGCAGAGGTTGGAGACTGAGGTGCAGAAGGATCTTTGCAGAGAGCAGAAGTTCGAGACTAGGGTGCAGAAGCATTGTGAAAGAGAGCAGAGGTTGGAGACTGGGGTGCAGAAGGACTTTTACAGAGAGCACAGGTTGGAGACTGGGTGCAATAGGAATTCGGCAAAAAGCAGAGGTTTGAGACTGAGGTTCAGAAGGACAGTTAAAGAGAGCAGAGGTTAAAACTGGGGTGCAGAAGAACTTATTGAGAAAGAAGATGTTGGAGACTGGGGATCATAAGAACCGTTACAGAGAGCAGAGGTTGGAGACTCCGGTACAGAAGGAGTGTTACAGAGAGCAGAGTTTTGAGACTGGGGTGCAAAAGCACTGTTGCTGAGAACAGATGTTGGAGACTCCGGTACAGAAGGAGTGTTACAGAGAGCAGAGGTTGGAGACTGGGGAGAAGAAGTACTGTTACAGAGAGCACAGTTTGGAGACTGGGTGCAATAGGAATTGGGCAGAGAGCAGAGGTTGGAGACTGAGGTGCAGAAGGAGTGTTAAAGAGAACAGAGGTTAAAGACTGAGGTGCAGAAGGACTTATAGAGAAAGCAGATGTTGGAGACTGGGGTGAATAAGAACCGTTACAGAGAGCAGAGGTTGGAGACTCCGGTACAGAAGGAGTGTTACAGAGAGCAGAATTTGGAGACTCGGGTGCAAAAGCACTGTTGCTGAGAACAGATGTTGGAGACTCCGGTACAGAAGTAGTGTTACAGAGAGCAGAGGTTGGAGACTGGGGAGCAGAAGTACTGTTAAAGAGAGCACAGGTTGGAGCCTGGGGTGCAGAAGGACTTTTGAAGACAGCAGACGTTGGAGACTGGGGTGCAAAAGGCCTCTAAAGAGAGCAGAGGTTGGAGACTGGGGTGAAGAAGGCCTATTACAGAGAGCAGATGTTGGAGACTGGGGTGCAGAAGCACTTTTACAAGGAGCAGTGTTTACAGACTGGGTTTCAGAAGGGTCTTACAAAAAGCAGAGTTTGAACACTGAGGTACAGAAGGACTGTAAAAGAAAGCAGAGGTTGGAGACTGGGGTGCAGAAGGATTGTTGCAGAGCAGAGATTTTAGACCGAGGTACAAAAAAACTGTTGCAGAGAGCAGATGTTGGAGACTGGGTGCACAAAAACTGATGCAGCGAGCAGAGGTTGAAGACAGGGTGCAGAATGATTGTTGCAGAGAGCAGAGGATGGAGACTGGGTTGCAGAAGGATCTTACAGAGAGCACAGTTTGGAGTCTGGGGTGCAGAAGGACTGTTTTTGAGAGCAGAGGTTGGAGAGTTTGGTGCAGAAGGACTGTTGCAGAGAGCAGAGTTTTGAGATTGGGGTATAGAAGGACTGTTGCATAGAGCAGAGGTTGAAGCCTGGGGTGCAGAAGGACTGTTGCAGAGAAAAGGTTTTGCAGAGTGAGGTGCAGAAGAACTGATACAGAGAGCAGAGTTTGGAGACTGTGGTGCAGAAAAACTGAAAGAGAAAGCAGAGTTTAAACATTTGTTGCAGGAGGATCCTCACAGAGAACAGAGGTTGAAAACTGCGTTACAGAAGAACCCTTGTAGAGAACAAGGTCTGAGATTGGGTTGGAAAGGGACCATTGAAGAGAGCAGAGATTGGAGACTGGTGTGAAGAAGGAATGTTAAAGAGAGCAGAGTTTGGAAAGTGGGGTTCAGTAGGATCTTACACAGAGCAAAGTTTAGAAATTTGGGTGAACAAGGATTGTTGCAGAAAGCTGACGTTGCAGACGGGGGTGCAGAAGGATCGTTGCAGAGAGGAGATTATAGAGACTGGGGTATAGAAGGACTGTTGCAGGTATCAGATGTTGGATACTAGGGTGCAGAAGGACTTTTGCAGAGAGCAAAGGTTGGAGACTGGGGTGCAAAAGGATCGTTGCAGAGAGCAGAGTTTGGAGACTGGGATGTAGAAGGAATGATACAGAGAAGAGAGGGTGGAGACTTAGGTGCTGAAGAAAAATTACACAGAGCAGATGTTGGAGACTGGGGTGCAAAGGACTGATACAGAAAGCAGAGGTGAAAGACTGGCGTGCAGAAGGACCATTAGAGAGAGCAGAGATTGGAGACTGCAGTACAGAAGGACTGTTACAGAGAGCATAGGTTGGAGACTGGGGTGTAGAAGGACTGTTACAGAGACCAGAGTTTGTAGACTGGGTTGCAGAAGGATCTTTCAGAGAGCTGAGGTTGAGGACTGTGGTGCAGAAGGACTGTTACAGAGAGCAGAGTTTGGAGACTGGGGTGCAGAAGGATCATTGCAGAGAGAATTGGTTGGAGACTGGGGAGAAAAAGGCCTGTTAGAGAGAGCAGAGTTTGGAGACTGGGGTGCAGAAGGCTTGTTACAGAGAGCAGAGGTTTGAGACTGGGGTGCAGAAGGACTGGTACAGATAGCAGATTTTGGAGACTGGGTTTCAGAAGGATCTTACAGCGAACAGAGTTTGGAGACTGAGGTGCAGAATGACTGTTACAGAGAGCGGAGTTTGGAGACTGGGTTGCAGAAGGATCGTTGAAGACAGAAGAGTTTTCAGACTGAGCTTCAGAGGGACTATTTCAGATACCAGAATTTGGAAACTTGGGTGTAGAAGAATCTTACAGAGAGTAGAGGTTTGGACGTGGGTGCAGAAGGACTGTTGCAGAGAGCAGAGGTTGGAGACTGGGTTGCAGAAGGACTGTTACAGATAGCACAGTTTCGAGACTGGGTTGCAGAAGGATCTTATAGAGAGCATTTTGGAGACAGAGGTGCAGAAGAAGTGTTAAAAGAGCAGAGGCTTAAGACTAGGGTGCTGAAGGATTGTTGCAGAGAGCAGCGTTTTCAGACTGAGGTGCAGAAGTACTGTTGCAGAGAGCAGATGTTGGATCCTGGGTTGCAGAAGGCCTATTAAAGAGAGCAGAGTTATAAGGCTGGGGTGCAGAAAGACTGTTACAGAGAGCAGAGTTTGGAGATCAGGGTGAAGAAGGACTGTTACATAGAGCAGAGTTTGGAGAATTGGTTGCAGAAGGATCTTACAGAGAGCAAATTTTGAAGACTGAGGTGCAGAAGGACTTTTACTGATAGTAGAGTTTGGAGACTGAGGAGCAGAAGGAACGTTGTAGAGAGCAGAGGTTGGAGACTGATGTCCAGACCAATTGTTACAGAGATCACAGGGTAGAGACTGGAATGCAGAAGGAGTGTTACAGAGAGCAGAGTTTGGATATTGGGGTGCAGAAGAACTGTTACCGAGAGTAGAGGGTGGAAACTAGGGTGCAGAGGACTGTTGCAGAGTGCAGATTTGGAGACTGAGGTGCATAAAAACTGTTACAGAGAGCAGAGTTTGGAGACTGGGTTGTAGAAAGACTAATACATAAAGTAGAGGTTGGAGACTGGGGTGTAGAAGGACCGTTACAGAGAGCAGAATTTGGAGACTGCTCTACAGAAGGACTGTTACAGGGAGCAGAGGTTGGAGACTGGGGTTCTAAGGGATCATTGCAGAGAGCAGATGTTGTAGAATAGTTTGCAGAAGTATCTTACAGAGAGCATAGGTTGGAGACTGAGCTGCATAAGTACTGTTACAGAGACCAGTGGTTGAAGACTGGGGTGCAGAATGATCGTTGAAGAGAGCAGAGGTTGGAGACTGAGGTGCGGAATGATCGTTGAGGAGAGCAGAGGTTGGAGACTATGGTGGAGAACGATACTTACAGAGAGCAAATGTTGGAGACTGGCTTGCAGAAGGGCAGTTACACAGAGCACAGGTTAGAGACTGGGGTGAAGAAAAAATGTTGCAGAGAGCAGAGGTTCTAGACTGAGGTGCAGAAGGACTGTTACAGAAAGCAGAGGTTGGAGACTGGGGTACAGAAGAACTGATACAGAAAGCAGACTTTGGAGACTGTGGTACAGAAGGACTATTGCAGAGAACAGAGTTTGGAGAGTGGGGTGTAGAAGGACCAATGCAGAGAGCTGAAGTTGAAGATTTAGGTGCCTAAGATTGTTACAGAGAGCAGAGGTTGGATACTGGGGTGTATATAGACTGTTACAGAGACTAGAGGTTGGAGACTGAGGTGCAGAAGAATCTTACAGAGAGCAGAGGTTAGAGACTGAGGTGCAGATTAACTGTTGCAGACAGTAGAGTTTGGAAACTGAGGTGCAGAAAGATCGTTGCAGAGAGAAGAGGTTGGAGACTGGAGTGCAGAAGGCCTGTTACAGAGAGCAGAGTTTGGAAACTGGAGTGCAGAAGGAATTTTACAGAGAGCAGAGGTTGGAGACTGGGGTGCAAAAAGACTGTTACAGATTGCACAGTTCGGAGACTGGGGTACAGAAGGATAGTTGCAGAGAGCAGAGGTTCCAGACTGAGGTGCAGAAGCACTATTATAGAAAGAAGAGGTTGGAAATTGGGGTTCAGAAGGCCTGTTACAGAGAGCAGAGTTTGGAAACTGGAGTGCAGAAGGCATTTTACAGAGAGCAGAGGTTAGAGACTGGGGTGCAAAAAGACTGTTACAGATTGCACAGTTCGGAGACTGGGGTACAGAAGGATAGTTGCAGAGAGCAGAGGTTCCAGACTGAGGTGCAGAAGCACTATTATAGAAAGAAGAGGTTGGAAATTGGGGTTCAGAAGGACCGTTACAGAGAGAAGAGTTTGGAGACTGCGGTACAGAAGGACTGTTACAGAGAGCAGAGTTTGGAGACTGGGGTGGAGAAGGACCATTGCAGAGAACAGAGGTTGGAGCCTGGGGAGAAGAAGGATCATTGCAGAGAGCAGATGTTGGAGACTGGGATGCAGAAGGACTGTTACAGAGAGCAGAGGTTGGAGACTGGGGTGCTGAAGGCCTTTTACAGAGAGCAGAGGTTGGAGACTGAGGTGCAGAAGGATGGTTACAGAGAGCAGAGTTTGAGTCTGAGGTACAGAAGGATTGTTACAGAAAGCAGAGGTTAGAAATTGGGGTGCAGAGGGACCGTTACAAAGAGCAGAGGTTGGAGACTGCGGAATACAAAGACTGTAACAGAGAGCAGAGGTCGGAGAATATTGAGCAGAAGGACTGTTACAAAGAGCAGAAGTTGGAGACTGGGGTGCAGAAGGACTGGTACAGAAAGCAGAGGTTGGAAACTGAGGTTCAGAAGGACCATTACAAAGAGCAGAATTTGGAGACTGCAATACAGGAGGACTTTTACAGAGAGCAGAGGTTGGAGACTGGAGTGGAGAAGAACTGTTTCAGAGTGCAGATGTTGGAGACTGGTGTGCAGAAGAACTGTTGCAGAGAGCAGTGGTAGAAGACTGAGATGCAGAAAGAATGTTAAAGAGAGCAGAGTTTGGAGACTGGGGTTAATAAGGACTGACACAGAGAGCAGAGTTTGAAGACTGGGGTGCAGAAGGCCTGTTACAGAGAGCAAAGTTTGGAGACTGGGTACAGAAGGGCTGTTACAAAGAGCAGAGTTTGGAGACTGGGTTGCAGAAGAATATTACGTAGAGCAGAGTTTGGATACTGTGGTGCAGAAGTATTGTTACAGAGAGCAGAGTTTAACGACTGGGGTGCAGTAGGATTATTGCAGAGAGTAGAGGTTGGAGACTGTTGTGCCAAAGGATCATTGCAGAGAGCAGAGGTTGGAGACTTGGGTGCAGAAGGACGGTTGCAGAGAGTAGATTTTGAGACTGGGATGCAGAAGGATCCTTGCAGAGAGCAGAGATTGGAAACTAGGTTGCAGAAGGACTGTTACACAGGGCAGAGGTTGAAGACTGGAGTGTAGATGGACTGTTGCAGAGAGCACACTTTGGAGACTGGGGTGCAGAAAGACTGTTATAGAGAGCAGATTTTGGTGACTGAGATGCAGAGGACTGTTACAGAAAGCAGAGGTTGGAGACTGGAGTGCAGAAGGACTGATACAGAAAGCAGAGGTTGGAGACTTGGGTCCAGAATGAACCTTACAGACAGCAGAGGTTGGAGACTGCAGTACATAAGGACTGTTACAAAGAGCAGAGGTTGGAGACCAGGGTACAGAAGGACTGTTGCAGAGAGCAGAGGTTGGAGAATGGGATGCAGAAAGACTGTTTCAGAGAGTAGATTTTAAAGACTGTGGTGCAGAAAAAGTGTTTCAGAGAGCAGAAGTTAAAGACTTGGTTGCAGAATAATTGTTGCAGGGAGCAGAGTTTGGAGACTGCGGTGAAGAATTACTGTTACAGAGATCAGAGTTTTGAGATTGGGGTGCAGAAGTATCATACAGAGAGCAGAGTTTGGAGAGTCGGATACAGACGAACTGTTGCACAGAGCAGAGGTTGGAGACTTGGGTGCAAAAGGACTGTTACAGAGAGCAGAGTTTGGAGACTGGGTGGCAGAAGGATCTTACATAGAGAAGAGGTTGGAGACTGAGGTGCAGAAGAAATGTTACTGAGAGCAATGGTTTGAGACTGGGGTGCAGAAAGATTTTTGCAGAAATCAGAGGTTGGAGACTGAGGTGCAGAAGGATTGTTACAGTGAGCAGAGGTTGGAGATTGGGGTGAAGAATTACTGTTAAGGAGATCAGAGTTTGGAGACTGGGGTGAAGAAGAATCTTTGAGAGAGCAAAGGATGGAGACTGTGGTGCAGACGAACTGTTGCACAGAGAAGAGGTTTGAGACTGGGGTGCAGAAGGACTGTTACAGAGAGCAGAGTTTGGAGACTGGGTCGCAGAAAGACCTTACATACAGCAGAGGTTGGAGACTGAGGTGCAGAAAAAATGATACCCAGAGCAGAGTTTGTAGACTGGGGTGCAGAAGGACTGTTGCCGAGAACAGAGGTTGGAGACTGTCGTGCAGAAGAACCGTTGCAGAGAGCAGAGGTTGAAGACGGGGTAGAGAAGAAATGTTACAGAGAGCAGAGTTTGGAGACTGAGTTGCAGAAAGACTGTTACAGAGAGCAGAGGTTGGAGACTGAGGTGCAGAAGGACTGTTACAGAGAGCAGAGTTTGGAGACAGTGTTGCAGCAGGATCTTACAGACAGCAAAGTTTGGAGACTGAGGTGGAACAGGACTGTTACAGAGAGCAGAGTTTAGAGACTAGGGTGCAGAAAAATCGTTGCAGAGATCCGAGTTTTTATACTGAGGTTCAGAAGGACTGTGGGAGATTACAGAGGTTGGAGTCTGGGGTGCAGAAGCATCTTTGTAGAGAGCAGAGGTTTGAGACTGCAGTGCATAAGGACTGTTAAAAAGAACAGAGGTTGGAGACTGCGGTGCAGAAGGCATGTTACAGAGAGCAGAGTTTGGTGAAGGGATGCAGAACGACTGTTACAGAGGGCAGAGTTTGGAGACTGGGTTGCAGAAGGATCATACAGAGAGCAGAGGTTGGAGAATGAGGTGCAGAAGGACTGTTACAGAGAGTAGAGGTTGGAGACTGAGGTTCAGAAGGAACATTGCAAAGAGCAGAGGTGGAGACAGAATTGCAGAAGGATTGTTACAGAGAGCAGAGGTTTGAGACTGGGGTGCAGAAGGACTGTTGCAGATAGCAGAGGTCGGAGAATGGGGTGAAAAAGGACTGTTGCAGGGAGCAGGTGTTGGAGACTTGTTTGCAGAAGGACTGTTGCAGAGAGGAGAATTTGGATACTGTGGTGCATAAGGACTGTTACAGAGAGCATAGGTTCGAGCCTGGGGTTCAGAAGGACTGATACAGAAAGCAGAGGTTGGAGACTGGGGTGCAAAAAGATCGTTGTAGAGAGTAGAGTTTGGAGACTGGGATGTAGAAGGACTGATACAGAGAAGAGAGGGTGGAGACTTAGGTGCTGAAGAAAAGTTACACAGAGCAGAGGTTGGAGACTGGGGTGCAGAGGACTTATACAGAAAGCAGAGGTTAAAGACTGGTGTGCAGAAGGACCGTTAGAGAGAGCAGAGATTGGAGACTGCAGTACAAAAGGACTGTTACAGAGAGCAGAGTTTAGAGACTGGGGTGCAGAGAAATTGTTGCAGAGATCCGAGTTTTTACACTGAGGTTCAGAAGGACTGTGAGAGATTACAGATGTTGGAGACTGAGGTGCAGAAGCATCTTTCTAGAGAGCAGAGGTTTGAGACTGGTGTGAAGAAGGACTGTTAAAAAGAACAGAGTTTGGAGACTGAGGTGCAGAAGGAACATTGCAGAGAGCAGAGGTTGGAGACTGGGGTGCAGAAGGACTGTTGCAGATAGCAGAGGTCGGAGAATGGGGTGAAAAAGGACTGTTGCAGTGAGCAGGTGTTGGAGACTTGTTTGCAGAAGGACTGTTGCAGACAGGAGAATTTGGAGACTGTGGTGCATAAGGACTGTTACAGAGAGCAGAGGTTTGAGACTGGGGTTCAGAAGGACTGATAGATAAAGTAGAGGTTGGAGACCTGGGTTCAGAAAGACCGTTGCAGAGAGCAGAGTTTGGAGACTGCAATACACGAGGACTGTTACAGAGAGCAGAGGTTGGAGAATGTTTTATAGAAGAGCTGTTTCAGAGTGCAGATGTTGGAGACTGGGGTTCAGAAGAACTGTTGCAGGGAGCAGAGTTTGGAGACTGGGGTGCAGAAGAACTTTCACAGATGCAGAGGTTGGAGACTGAGGTGCAGAAAGAATATTACAGAGAGAAAAGTTTTGAGACTGGGGTGCAGAAGAACCGGTACAGAGAGCAGAGGTTTGAGACTGTGGTACAGAAGGACTGTTGCATACAGCAGGGGTTAGAGAATTGAGTGCAGAAGGACTTTTACAGAAGGCAGAGGTTAGAGAATGGGGTGCAGAAGTAAGGTTTCAGAGTTTAGAGGTTTGAGACAAAGGTGCAAATTTACTGTTACAGAGAGCAGAGGTTGGAAACCATGGTTCAGAAAAACTTATACAGAAAGCAGAGTTTTGAGACTGGGGTGCAGAAGGACCGTTACAGAGAGCAGAGGTTGGAGACTGCAGTACAGAAAGACTGTTACAGAGAGCAGAGGTTTGAGACTTGGGAGTAGAAAGACTGTTGCAGAGAACAGATGTTGGTGACTGGGTTGCAGCAGGACCGTTGAAGAAAGCAGAGGTTTTAGACTGAGTTGGAGAAAAAATGTTACAGAGAGCAGAGTTTGAAAACTTGGGTTCAGAACGACCTTACAGAGAACAGAGGTTGGAGACTGTGGTGCAGAAAGAGTGTTAAAGAGAGTAGACTTTTGAGACTGGGGTGCAGAAAGACAGTTGCAGAGAGCAGATGTTGGAGACTGTGGTGCATAAGGATTGTTGCAGAGAGAAGAGTTTGGAGACAAGGGTGCAGAAGGAAGTTTGCAGAGAGCAGAGGTTGGAGTCTTAGGTGCTGAAAAACAGTTACAGAGAGTAGAGGTTGGAGACTCGGGTGCAGAAGGATGGTTGAAGAGAGCAGAAGTTGGAGACTGAGTTGCAGAATAATCCTTGAAAAGAGCGGAGATTGTTACAGAGAGAAGAGGTGGGAGACTGCGGTGCAGAAGGAATGTTACAGAGAGCACAGGTTGGAGACTGGGGTGCAGAAGAAATGTTGCTGAAAGCAGAGGTTGGAGACTGGGGTGCAGAAGGACTGTTGCAGAGAGCAGACATTGGAGACTGAGATGCAGAAGGACTGTTACACAGAGCAGACGTTTGATACTGGGGTGAAGAATTATGATACAGAAAACAGAGGTGTGAGACTGGGGTGCAGAAGGACCGTTACAAAGAGCAGAGGTTTCAGATTGGCGTGCAGAAGGATTGTTTCAGAGGGAAGAGTTTGGAGAATGGGGTGAATAAGTCCTGCCACAGAGAGCAGAGGTTGGAGACTGGGTTGCAGAAGGGCTGTTATAGAGAGCACACTTTTGAGGCTGGGTTGCAGTAGGATCTTACAGAGAGCAATGGTTGGTGACTGTGGTGCAGGATGAATGTTACAGAGAGCCGTGATTGGAGACTAGGGTGCAGAGGGATAGTGCAGAGAGCAGAGGTTTAAGACTGAGGTGCAGAAGGACTGTTACAGAAAGCAGAGTTTGGAAATTGGGGTACAGAGGGACCGTTATAGAGAGCAGAGGTTGGAGACTGCGGTATATAAAGACTGTAATAGAGAGCAGAAGTTGGAGTATATGGGGAAGAAGGACTGTTACAGAGAGCAGAGGTTGAAGACTGGGGTGAAGAAGAATTGTTACAGAAAGCAGAGGTTGGATACTGGGGTGCAGAAGGACTGTTACAGAGAGCAGAGGTTGAAGACTGGGGTGAAGAAGAATTGTTACAGAAAGCAGAGGTTGGATACTGGGGTGCAGAAGGACTTTTACACAGAGCAGAGGTTGAAGACTGGGTTGTAGAAGGACTGTTGCAGAGAGCAGATGTTGGAGACTTGGGTGAAGGACTGTTGCAGAGAGTAGAATTTGGAGACAGAGGTTCAGAAGGACTGTTGAGGAGAGGAGACGTTGGAGACTAGGGTGCAGAATGATCATTGCAGAGAGCAGAGGTTGGAGACTGAGGTGAAAAAAGAGTGTTACAGAGAGCAGAGGTTGGAGACTGGGGTGCAGAACGCCTGTTACGGAGAGCAGAGTGTGGAGAAGGGGTCCAGAAAGACTGCTATATATCTTTAGAGACTGGGTTGAAGAAGGATCTAACAAAGAGCAGATGTTGGGGACCCAGGTGCAGCAGGACTGTTAGAGAGAGTAGAGGTTGGAGACTGTGGTGCAAAAGGATAATAGCAGAGAACAGCATTTTAAGACTGAGGTGCAGAAGGACTGTTGCTGAGACCACAGGTTAGAGACTGGGGTACAGAAGGCTTGTTAAAAAAACAGAATATGGAGACTGAAGTGCAGAAGGCCTGTTAAAAAGAGGAGAGTTCAAAGAAGGGGTGCAGAAGGTCTATTAGCGAGGGCAGAGTCTGGAGACTGGGTTGCAGAAGGATCTTACAGAGAGCAGATGTTGGAGACTGAGGTGTAGAATGATCGTTGCAGAGACAAGAGGTTGGAGACTGGGGTGCAGAAGGCCTGTTACAGAGAGCAGAGGTTGAAGACTGGGGTGCAGAAAGACTGTTTTAGAGAGCAGAGTTAGGGACTAAGTGGCAGAAGGTTCTTACAAACAGCAGAGTTTGGAGACTGAGGTGCAGGAGGACTGTTACAGAGAGCAGTGTCTGGAGACTGGGATTCAGATGGATCCTGCCGAGAGAAAAGGTTTCAGACTGAGGTGTAGATCGACTGTTATAGAGAGCAGAGGTTGGAGACTGAGGTGCAGAAGGACTGTTAATGGGAGCAAATTTTGGAGACTGTGTTGCATAAGGATCTTACATTGAGCAGAGTTTGGAAACTGAGGTGCAGAAGGACTGTTACAGAGAGCAGATGTTGAAGTCTGGAGTGCAGAAGGATTGTTGCAGAGAACAAAATTTTCAGATTGAGGTGCAGGAGGACTTTTGAAGAGAGCAGATGTTAAAGACTGTGGTGTAGAAGTTTCGTTGCAGAGAACAGAAGTTGGAGACTGCCGTACAGAAGGACTGTTAAAGAGAGCAGAGGTTGGAGACTTGGGTGCAAAAGAACTGATGTAGAAAGTAGAGGTTGGAGACTTGGGTGCTCATGGATCGTTGGGGCGAGCAGATTATGGAGACTGGGGTGCAGAAGGACTGTTGCAGAGAGCAGAGGTTGGAGACTGGGGTGTAGAAGGACTTTTGCAGAAAACAGACGTTGGGGACTCGGGTGCAGAAGGATCGTTGGTGGGAGCAGAGTATGGAGACTGGGGTGTAGAAGGACTGTTGCAGAGAGCAGAGGTTGAAGACTGGGGTGGAGAATGACTGTAGCAGAGAGCAGATGTTGGAGACTGGGGTGCAAAATAACTGTTGCAGAGAGCAGAGGATGGAGTCTAGGGTGCAGAAGGACTGTTGCAGAGAGGAGAGGTTGCAGACTGAGTTGCAGAAGGACGGTCACACAGGGCAGAGTTTGGAGACTGTGGTTAAAAACGACTGATACAAAAAGCAGAGGTTGGATACTGGGGTGCATAAGGACCCTTACAGAGAACAGAGGTTGGAGACTGTGGTACAGAAGGACTGTTACAGAGAGTAGAGCTTGGAGTCTGGGGTGCATAAGAACCGATGTCGAGAGTTTGGATACTGGCGTGCAGAAGGACCCTTGGGGCGATCAGAGTATGGAGACTGGGGTGTAGAAGAACTGTTGCAGAGAGCAGTGATTGGAGACTGAGTTAAGGAAGGACTGTTACAGAGAGCAGAGTTTTGAGACTGGGGAGCAGATGGATTATTGCAGAGAGCATAGTTTTCAGACCGAGGTACAGAATAACTGTTGCAGGAAGCAGATGTTGGAGACTGGGGTTCACAAGGACAGTTGTAGCTACCAGAGGTTTCAGACTGGGGTGCAGAACGATCGTTGCAGAGAGTAGAGGTTCGAGACTGAGGTAGAGAAGGATCGTTGCAGAGAGCAGAGGTTCGAGACTGGGATGCAGAAGGATAGTTACAGAGAGCAAAGTTTGGAGACTGGGGTGAAGAAGGACTTTTACAGAGAGCACAGGTTGGAGACTGGGGAGCAGAAGAAATGTTGCAAAGAGCAGTGGTTAAAGATTTGTTTGCAGAAGGAATTTTGCAGTAAAAAGAGGTTGGAGACTGAGGTGCAGAAGGAATGTTGCAAAGAGCAGATGTTGCAGACTGTGGTGCAGAATGACTGTTTCTTAAATCAGAGGTTAGAGGCTGAGGTGCTTAAAGACTGTTACAGAGAGAAGAGGTTGGAGACTTTGGTGCAGAAGGATTATTGCAGAGAGTAGAGTTTTCAGACTGAGGTAAAGAAGAACTTTTGCAGAGAGCAGATGTTGTAGACTGGGTTGCACAAAGACTGTTGCAGAGAGCAGAGGTTAGAGACTAGGGTGCAGAAGGATCATTGCAGAGAGTAGACGTTGGAGACTGGGGTGCAGAATGACTGATACAGAGAGAAGAGGTTGGAGACTGGGGTGCAAAAGACCTGTTACAGAGAGCAGAATTTGGAGACTGGGGTGATGAAGGACTGCTACAGAGAGCAGAGATTGGAGACTGGTTTGCAGAAGGATCTTAAAGAGAGCAGAGGATGGAGACTGAGGTGCAGAAGTACTGTTACAGAGAGTAGAGGTTGGAGACTGAGGTGCAGAAGGACCGTTGCAGAGAGCAGAGGTTGGAGACTGAGGTGCATAAGGATTGTTACAGAGATCAGAGTTTGGAGACTGGGGTTCAGAAGGATTTTTGCAGAGAGCAGAGGTTTTAGAATGGGATTTAGAAGGACTGTTGCAGAGAGTAGAGTTTAGAGATTTGGGTCCAGAAGGATTGTAGCAGAGAGCAGAGGTTGGAGACTAAAGTGCAGGACAGTTATACAGAGAACAGGTTTGAGACTGGGGTGCAGAAGGACTGACACAAAAAGCAGAGGTTAAAGACTCGGGTGCAGAAGTACCCTTACAGAGAGCAGAGGTTTTAGAATGCAGTACAGAAGGACTGTTACAGAGAGCAAAGTTTGAAGACTAGGGTGGAGAATGACAGTTGCAGAGAGCAGATGTTAGAGACTGGGGTGCAAAAGGACTGTTGCAGAGAGCAAAGTTTGGAGACTAGGGTGCCGAAGGACTGTTGCAAAGAGCAGAGGTTGCAGACTGAGTTGCCGACGGACGGTTACAGAGGGAAGAGTTTGGAGACTGTGGTTCAAAACAACTGATACAGAAAGCAGAGGTTAGATACTGGGGTGCATAAGGACACTTACAGAGAACAGAGGTTGGAGTCTGTGGTACAGAAGGACTGTTACAGAGAGCAGAAGTTGGATACTGGGGTGCAGAAGAACTGAGAAGAGAACAGACTTTGGAGACTGGGGTGCAGAAGAATAGTTGGGGCGATCAGAGAATGGAGACTGGGGTGTAGAAGGACTGTTTCAGAGAGCTGAGTTGGAGACTGTGGTGTAGAAGGACTGTTTAAGAGAGCAGATGTTGGAGACTTGTGCGCAGAAGGACTGTTGCATGGAGCAGAGATTAAAGATTGAGGTACAGAAGGACTGTTACAGAGAGCAGAGTTTGGTGACTAGGTTGTAAGTGGAGTATTACAGAGAGCGGAGTTTTCAGACTGAGGTACAGAAGAACTGTTGGAAAAAGCAGATGTTGGAGACAGGGGTTCAAAAGGACTGTTGAAGCGAGAGGAGGTTTGAGACTGGGGTGCAGAAATATCGTTGCAGAGAGCAGAGGTTGGAGACTGAGGTGCCGAAGGGTGGTTGCAGAGAGCCGAGGTTCGAGACTGGGGTGCAGAAGGATCGTTACATAGAGCAGAGTTTGGAGACTGAGGTGCAGAAAGATTCGTAAAGAGAGCACAATTTGGAGACTGGGGTGCAGAAGGAATGTTGTAGAGAGCAGAGGTTGGAGAATTGGGTGCAGAAGGACTGTTGCAGAAAGCAGAGTTTGGAGACTGAGGTGCAGAAGGACTGTTGCAGAGAGCAGAGGTTAAAGACTGGGGTGCAGAAGACAGTTACAGATAGCAGACCTTGGAGACTAGGTTTCAGAGGTATCTTAGAGAGAAAAGATTTTGGAGACTACGGGGCAGAAGACCTGTTACAGAGAGCGGATGTTTGAGACTGGGGTGCATAAAAATCATTACAGAGAGCAGAGGTTGGAGACCGGGGTGCAGACAGACTTTTACAGAGAGCATATGTTTGATACTGGGTGCAGAAGCAATGTTGCAGAGAGCAGAGTTTGGAGACTAGGTTCCAGAAAGACTGTTTCAGCGAGCAGGGTTTGGAGACTGGTGATAGAAGGATTTTACAGTGAGCAGAGGTAGGCGACTGGGGTGCAGAAGGATTATTTTAGAGAGTAGAGGTAGGAGACTGGGGTGCAGATGGATCGTTGCAGAGAGTTGAGGTTGGAGACTGGGGTGCAGAAGGCCTCTTAGAGAGAGCAGATATTGGAGACTGGGATGCAGAAGGCATGTAACCGAGAGCAGAGTTTGGAGACTGGGGTGCAGAAGGACTATTACAAAGAGCAGAGTTTGCACACTTGTTTTCAGAAGGATCTTATAGAGAGCAGAGGTAGGAGACAGAGGTACAGAAAGACTGTTACAGAGACCAGAGGTTGGAGACTGGGGTGCAGTGGGATTGTTGCAGAGAGCAGATTTTTTAGACTGAGGTACAGAATAACTGTTTCAGAGAGCAGATGTTGGAGACTGCGTTGCACAAGGACTGTTTCAGGGAGCAGAGGTTGGAGACTGGGGTGCAGAAGGACTTTAGCAGAGAGCAGAGGTTGGAGACTGGTGTGCAGATGGACTGATACAGAGAGCAGAGGTTGGAGACTGGGGTGCCCAATGCCTGTTACAGAGAGCAGAGTTTGGAGACTGGAGTGCAGAAAGATCTTACAAAGAGCAGAGTTTGGAGACTGAGGTGCAAAAGCACTTTTCAGAGAGTAGTGGTTGGAGACTGAGGTGCAGAAGGAACCTTGCAAAGAGCAGAGGTTGGAGACTGAGGTGCAGAAGGATAGTTACAGAGAAAACAGGTTGGAGACTGTGGTGCAGAAAAACTTTTGCAGAGATCAGAGGTTTTAGACTGGGGTGTAGAAGGACTGTTACAGAGAGTAGAGTTTGGAGAATGGGGTCCAGAAGGACTGTTACAGAGAGCAGAGGTTGGAGACTGGGGTGGAGAAGGACTGTTGCAGAGAGCCGAATTTGGAGACTGAGGTGCAGAAGGACTGTTGTAGAGATCAGAGGTTGGAGACTGGGGTGCAGTATGATCATTACAGAGAGCAGAGGTTAAAGACTGCGGTGCAGAAAAATCGTTGCGGAGAGCAAAGGTTGGAGACTTGCGTGCAGAAGACCTGCTAAAGAGAGCAGATTTGGAGACTGGCATGCAGAAGTCCTGTTACAGAGAGGAGAGGTTGGAGACTGGGGTGCAGAAGGACTGGTACAGAGAGCAGATTTTGAAGAAAGAGTTGCTGGAGGACCTTACAGAGAGCAGAGTTTGGAGACTAAGGTGCACTTGGACTGTTACAGAGAGCAGTGGTTTGAGACTGGGGTGCAGAATTATCGTTGCAGAGAACAGAGGTTTCAGATTGAGTTGCAGAATGATCATTTCTGAGTACAGAGGTTTGAGACTGGGGTGCAGCAGGACTGTTACAGATTGCAGAACTTGGAGACTGAGGTTCAGAATGACTTTTACAGAGACGAAAGTTTGGAGACTGGGGTGCAAAAGAATTCATACAGAGAGCAGATAATGGAGACTGGAGTGCAGAAGGATCGTTGCAGAGAGCACAGGTTGAAGAATGCGGTGCAGTAGGATTGCTACAGAGAACAGAGGTTGGAGACTGGGTTGCAGCAGGACAGTTACAGAGAGCACAGGTTGGAGACAGGTGTGTAGAAGAAATGTTGCCGAGAGCAGAGGTTGGAGACTGGGGTGCAGAAATAATGTTGCAGAGAGCAGAGGTTGGAGATTGGGGTGTAGAAGGACTGTTGCAGAGAGCAGAGGTTGGAGACTGAGGTGCAGAATGACTGTTACAGAAAGCAAAGTTTGGAGAACGGGTTGCAGAAGGATCTTACAGAGAGCAGACTTTGGAGACTGGGATGCAAAATGATCGTTGCAGAGAGCAGAGGTTGGAGACTGGGGTGTAGAAAGACTTTTGAAGAGAGCAGAGGTTGGAGACTTGGGTGCAGAAGGCCTGTTACAGAGAGCAGAGGTTTTAGACTGGGGTGAAGAATAACTGATACGGAAAGTAGAGTTTGGAAACTGGGGTGCAGAAGGACTGTTACTGAAAGCAGAGTGTGTTGCCTGGGGTGCAGAAAGACAGCTGCAGAGTACAGAGGTTGGATACTGGGGTGCACAAGGGCCATTGCAGAGTGATGAGGTTGGAGACTGAGGTGCAGAATGACTGTTACAGAGAGCAAAGTTTTGAGAACGGGGTGCAGAAGGATCTTACAGAGAGCAGACCTTGGAGACTGGGATGCAGAAGAATCGTTGCAGAGAGCAGAGGTTGAAGACTGGGGTGTAGAAGGACTTTTGCAGAGAGCAAAGGTTGGAGACTGGAGAGCAGAAGGCCTGTTACAGAGAGCAGAGTTTAGAGACAGGGTTGCAGAAAACCTGTTACAGAGAGCAGGTGTTGGAGACTGGGGTGCAGAAGGATTGTTACTGATAGCAAACTTTGGAGACTGTTGTTTAGAAAGATTGTTGCAGAGAGCAGTAGTTTCAGACTGAGACTTAGAAGGACTGTTACAGAGAGCAGAGTTTAAAAATTGGGGTGCAGAAGGACTGTTATAGAGAGAAGGGGTTGGAGACTGCCGTACAGAAAGACTGTTACAGAGAGCAGAGTTTGGAGACTGGGGTACAGAAGGACTGTTACAGAGAGCAGATGTGGGAGACTGGGGTGCAGAAGGACTATTACAGAGAGCAGACGTTGGAGACAGAGGTGCAGAAGGATTGTTACGGAGAGCAGAGATTGGAGACTGGGGTGTCAAAAGACTATTAAAGAGAGCAGAGTTTGAAGACTGGGGTGCAGAAGAATCTTCCAGAGAGCAGAGTTGGGAGACTGATGTGCTGAAAGATTGTTACAGAGAGCAGAGGTTGGAGACTGGGGTGCAGAAGGGTTGTTGCAGAGAGCAGGGTTTTGAGACTGAGGTGCAGACGAACTGTTTTTGAAATCAGATGTTGGAGACTGGGGCACATAAGGACTGTTGCAGAGAGCAGATTTTTGGTAACTCGGGAGCAGAAGAACTGTTGTAGAGAGCAGAGGTTGGAGACTGGGGTGCAGAAGTTCTGTTACAGAGAGCAGAGGTTGCATACAGAGGTGCAGAAAGATCATACAGAGAGCAGAATATGGAGACTGAGGTGAAGAAGGACAGTTGAAGACATTAGAGGTTTGAGACTGAAGTACAGTAGGATCATTGCAGAGAACAGATGTTGGAGACTGGGGTGCAGAAGGATCGTTGCAGAGAGCAGATATTGGAGACTGGGGTGCAGAAGGCCTGCTACAGAGTGAAGAGTTGGGAGACTGGCATGCAGAAGGCCTGTTACAGAGAAAAAAGTTTGGAAACTGGGGTGCAGAAGGACAGTTATAGAGAGTAGAGTTTGGAGACTGGGTTGCTGAAGGATCTTACACAGAGCAGGGGTTGGAGACTGAGGTGCAGGTGGACTGTTACAGAGAGCAGTGTTTGGAGACTGGGGTGCAGAAGGATCGTGAAGAGAGCAGAGGTGTCAGACTGAGGTTCAGTAGGACTGTTACAGAGAACATAGGTTGGAGACTGAGGTGTAGAAGCACTGTAAAAGAGAGCAGAGTTTGGAGACTGAAATGCAGAAGGACTGTTACAGAAAGCAGAGGTTGAAAATTGGGGTGCAGAAGGACCGTTACAGAGACGAGACTTTGGAGACAGCGGTATAGGAAAACTGTTACTAAGAGCAGAGGTTGGAGAATTGGATGCAGAAGGAATATTACAGAGAGCACAGGTTGGAGAGTGAAGTGCAGAAGGATAGATACTGAGTGCAGAGGTTTGAGACTCAGGTTCAAAAGGACTGATACAGAAAGAAGAGTTTAGAGCCTGGGGTGCAGAAAGACCGTTACGGAGAGCAGAGTTTGGAGACTGGGGACCACAAGGACTGTTGCAGAGGACAGAGGTTGGAGGCTGGGGTGCCGCAGGACACTTGCAGAAGGCAGAGGTTAAAGACTGTTGTGGAGAAGGAATGTTACAGAGAGCAGCGTTTGGAAACTGTAGTGCAGAAGGATCTTACAGAGAGCAGAATTTGGAGACTGTGGTGCAGATGGAGTGATACTGTAAGCAGATTTTGGAGACTGGGGTGCAGACGGACTGTTGCAGAGAGCAGAGTTTGTAGACTAAGTTGAAGAAGCACTATTACAGAGAGCAGAGGTTGGAGAATGGGGTGCAAAAGGCCTGTTACAGAGAGTAGAGGTTGGAGACTGGGGTGCAGAAGAACTGTTACAGAGAGAAGAGTTTTGAGACCTGGGTGCAAAAGGATTTTTGCAGAGAACAAATTTTTCAGACTGATGTGCAGAAGGACTGTTGCAGAGAGTAGAGTTTGGAGACTAAGGTGCAGAAGGAGTGTTACAGAGAGCAGAGGAAGGAGACTGGGGTGCAGAAGGATCTTTGTGGAAAGCAGAGTATTGAGACTGGTGTTCAGAAGAACTTTTACAGAGAACAGAGTTTTGGGAAGGGGTTCAGATGGATTGTTACAGAGGGCAGAGTTTGGATACTGCGTTGCAGAAGAATCTTACAAAGAGCAAATGTTGAAGACTGAGGTGCAGAAGAACTGTTGGTGCGTGGGGTGTAGAAAGACTTTTGCTGAGAACAGAGGTTGGAGACTGGGGTGCAGAAGAAATGTTGCATATAGCAGAAGTTGAACACTGAGGTGCAGAAAGAGTGTTATAGAGAGCAAAGTTTGGAGACCAGGGTGAAGGAGGATCTTCCAGAGAGCAGAGGTTGGAGACTGGGGTGCAGAAGAACTGTTGAAATGAGCAGAGGTTGGAGAGTGAGGTGCAGAAGGACTGTTAGAGAGAGCAGAGTTTGGAGACTGGGGTGCAAAACAACTGATATGGAAAGTAGAGTTTGGAGACTGGGGTGCAGAAAGAACGTTACAGACAGCAGAGGTTGGAGACTGCGGTACAGAAGAACTGTTACAGAGAGCAGCATTTGGAGCCTGGGGTGCAGAAGGACTGTTGCAGAGAACAGAGGTTGGATACTGGGGTGCAGAAGGACCGTAGCAGAGAGCAGAGTTTGGAGACTAAGGTGCAGAAGGACTGTTATAGAGAGCAAAGTTTGTAGACCGGTTTGAAGAAGGATCTTACAGAGAGCAGAGGTTGGAGACTGGGTGTAGAAAGACTGTTGTAGAGAGCAGTGTTTGGAGACTGAGGTGGAGAAGGATCATTGCAGAGAGAAGAGGTTGGAGACTGGGGTGCATTTGGCCTGTTACAGAGAGCAGAGTTTGGAGACTGTGGTACAGAAGACCTGTTACAGAGAACAGAGGTTGGAGACTGGTGTGCTGATGGATGGTTACAGATAGCAGAGAATGGAGAATGAGGTGCAGAAGGATTGTTACAGAGAGCAGAGATTTCAGAATGAAGTGCAGAAGGACCCTTACAGAGAGCAGAGGTTGGAGACTGGGGTGCAGAAGGATCATTGCGGAGAGTAGAGGGTGGATTATGAGGGTCAGAAGGATCGTTGCAGAGAGAAAAATTTTTAGACTGTGGTGCAGAAAGAAAGTTACAGAGAGGAGAGGTTGGAGAATGGGGTGCAGAAGGACAGTTACAGAGAGAACTAATTGAGACTGGGGTGCAGAAGAAATGTTGCAGAGAGCAGAAGTTGGAGACTGGGTTGCAGAAGGACTCTTACTGAGAGCAGAGGTTGGAGACTGGGGTGCAGGAGAACTGATACAGAAAGCTGACGTTGGAGACTGGGGTGTAGAAGGACCGTTACAGAGAGCAGAGTTTTGAGACTGTGGTACAGAAGGACTGTTACAGAGAGCAGAGTTTGGATACTGGTGTGCAAAAGGACTGATCCAGAAAGCATAGGTTGGAGAATGGGGTTCAGAAGGCCTGTTACAGAGAGCAGTGGTTGGAGACTGAGGTGCTGAAGGTTCATTACAGAGAGCAGAGTTTTGTCACTGAGGTGAAAAAGGACTGTAACAGAGAGGAGCGGTTGGAGACTGGGTGTGCAGATGGATTCTTACAGAGAGCAGAGGAAGGAGACTGGGGTGCAGAAGGTCAGTTGCAGAGAGCAGAGGATGGAGACTGGGGTTAAGAAAAATCGTTGTGAAGATCAGAGGTTTCAGACTGAGGCTTAGAAGGACTGTAACAGAGAGATGAGGTTTGAGTCAGAGGTGCAGAAGGACTGTTACAGAGAGCAGAGTTTGAAGACTGGTGTGCAGAAGGACCGTTGCACAGAGCAGATGTTGGAGACTGGGGTGCAGAAAGACTGTTACAGAGAGCAGACGTTGAAGACTGAGGTGCAGTAAGATTGTTACATAGAGCAGAGTTTGAATGCTGGGGTGTAGAAGGAACATTATAAAGAGCAAAGGATGGAGACTGATGTACAGAAGGACTTTTCCAGAGAGCAGAGTTTGGATACTGTGGTGCAGAAAGACTGTTACAGTGAGCAGATGTTGGAGACTGGGATGCAAATGGATCTTACAGATAGCAGAGTCTGGAGACTGGGGTGCAGAAGGACTGTTGCAGAGAGCCGAGTTTAGAGACTTAGGTGCAGAAGGATCGTTGCAGAGAGAAGATGTTAGAGACTGGGGTTCAGAAGGCCTTTTTCAGAAAGCAGAGGTTGGCAATTGGGGAGCTGTCAGAGAACAGCTCCAACAGGGGGTCTCAGGAGACGCACGGATGGTGAGGAGTTGGCGAAAGAGCGGGTGGAGAAACAACACAGACACCAAAGTGAAGGTGTTGATCCCAATCTTTACTTGTGAAGTTGATCATATATACTTTTCATTTTGGCAGGCTTACAGTACTTTGTGGTTACAAAACAGGAATCATTATTCAAACAAAACAAAATATTACATAGCTACAATTAGAATAGAATAATGTATCTTGGCTTATGCATAAGCAAGCATTTGTACTTTCAGTTCGCGTTTTGCTTTGAGCTGTTTCTGCTTAGTTAACTTTTAATAATAGTTACAAATGTCCCAAACTATTGGCCTATACCTTGACTATTCTTTCTTGACTTACTGACTGGAACCGGTGCCATGGTTACGGCAAGGGGTTGACTTGTTATTACTTTTAATCAAACAAAAGTAAGAGCACAAACCATTGTGCACAGGAACAAGAACAAGTTGCCCAGTACTAAGCACTAATCTATCTCCTTAACATTAATTTTTCTTCTCTAGATTTTAATTTAATTTCTCAAAAACTTCCTTGACAGGAATACAGGGAGTTTTTCTGTAAACATTAACAATTTACACTCCACAGCTGAATCACTGCATTTAGAGCAAACAGATCTATGCTTTAGAAGTAGTTACATTAATTGGGAAAGTCATGATTTTTTCTTTATACTTAATGGTCATATGAGAAATTCAAACCATACTTATTAAAGGAATACAAAAACAAATCAGCCCATTCCCAGAAACATACTGCGCTCCTCCAGAGGATGGATGCCTTGCGCCATCCATCTCAGTAGGGCCTTGCCATTTCCTGAGTCAGGAGAGGGGCGCAGCAGGGAGCAGAATAACCGTTACAAATAGAAGAGGTTGGAGACTGCAATACAAAAGGACTCTTATAGGGAGCAGAGGTTGCAGACTGGGTAGAAGAAGAATCGCTGCAGATTGCAGATGTTGAAGACTGGGGTGTAGAAGGACTGTCACAGAGAGCAGAGTTTGGATACTGAGTTGCAGAAAAATTGTTACACAGAGCAGAAGTTGGAAACTGAGGTGCAGAAGCACTGTAGCAGAGAGCAGAGGTTGTAGACTGAGGTACAGAAGGACTGTTGCAGAGAGCAGTTGTTGGAGACTAAAATGCAGAAGGATCATTGCAGAGAGCAGAGGTTGGAGACTGCGGTTTAGAAAGACTGTTGCAGAGAGAAGAGTTTGGAGACTGAGGTTCAGAAGAATCGTTGTAGAGAGAAGAGGTTGGAGACTGGGGAGCAGAAGGCCTGTTACAGAGAGCAGAGTCTGGAGACTGGGGTGCAGAAGACCTGTTACAGAGAGCAAAGTTTAGAGACTGGGGTGCAGAAGAATTGTTGTAGACAGCAGAGGTTTCAGACTGAGGCTTAAAAAGACTGGTACAGAGAGCAATGGTTGGAATCTGAGGTGCAGAAGGACTGTTACAGAAAGCAGATGTTGACAATTGGGGTGCAGAAAGACCGTCATAGAGAGCAGAGATTGGAGACTTTGGTGAAGAAGTATTGTTGTAGAGAGCAGATGTTGAAGACCAGGGTGCAGAAGGACCACTACAGAGAGCAAAGTTTGGAGACTGAGGTGCAGAAGGACTTTTACAAAGAGAAGAGGTTGGATACTGGGGTGCAGAAGGACTGCTACAGAGAGGAGAGGTTTGAAAAAGGGATGCAAAAGAATCTTACAGAGAGCAGAGTCTGGAGACTGGGGTGCAGAAGGACTGTTGCAGAGAGCAGAGATTTGAGACTGAGGTTCAGAAGTATCGTTGCAGAGAAAAGATGTTGGAGACTGGGGTGCAGAAAGACTGTTACATTGAGCAGAGATTCGAGATTGGGGTGCAGAAGAACTGTTACCGAGAGCAGAGGTTGGACACTGGGGTGCAGTAAGCCTGTTACATAGAGCAGAGGTTGGAGACTGAGGTGCAGAAAGACTGTTTCAGAGAGCAGAGGTTGGAGACTGGTTGCAGAGGGACTGTTGCAGAGAGCAGATGATGAAGACTGGAGTGCCAAAGGACTGTTGCAGAGAGTAGAGGTTGGAGACTGGTGTGCAGAAGGACTGTTATAGGAAGCAGAGTTTGGAAATTGGGATGCAGAAGGACTTTTACAGAGAGCAGTGTTTGGAGACTGGTGTGCAGAGGACTGTTACAGAGAGCAGAGTTTGGAGCCTGGGTGGCAGAAGTCATGTTACAGAGAGCAGAGTTTGAAGACTGTTGTGCAGAAGGACTGTTACAGAGTGCATAGTTTAAAGACTGGGTTGTAGAAGGATCTTACAAAGAGCAGAATTTGGAGAATGAGGTGCACAAGGACGGTTACACAGAGCAGAAGTAGGAGAATATGGTGCAGAAGGGTCCTTGCAGTGAGCAGACTTTTGAGAGTGAGGTGCAAAAGGACTGTTGCAGAGAGCAGATATTGGAGAATGGGGTGAGGAAGGACTGTTGCAGAGAGCAGAGGTTGGAGACTTTGGTGAAGAAGGATCCTTGCATAGAGCAGAGGTTGGAGACCGGTTGGCAGAAGAACTCTTACAGAGAGGAGAGTTTGAAACTGGGTTGCAGAAGGATCTTATAGAGAGCAGAGGTTGCAGACAGGGTTGCAGAAGGATTGTTACAGAGAGCAGAGCTTGGAGACTGTTGTCTAGTAGGACTCTTGCAGAGAGCAGACGTTGGAGACTGGGGTTCAGAAAGATCGTTGCAGAAAGCAGAGTTGGAGACTGGAGTGTAGAAGGACTGTTGCAGAGAGCAGATGTTGGAGACTGGGGTGCAGATGGACTGTTGCAGAGAGCAGAGGTTGGAGAATGAGGTGCAGAAAAACTATTACAGAGAGCAGAGTTTTGAGACTGGGGTGATGAAGGACTGTTACAGAGAGCAGAGGTTGGAGAGTGGGGTTCAGATGGATCTTACAGAGAGCAGATTTTGGAGACTGTGGTGCAAGAGGACTGTTGCAGAGAGCAGAGGTTGGAGACTGGTGTGAACACGAATCCTTGCAGAGAGAAGTTTTTGGAGACTAGGGTGCAGAAGGCCTGTTACAGAGAACAGTAGTTGGAGACTGGGTTGCAGAAGTCCTGTTGCAGAGAGCAGAGTTTGGAGACTGTTGTGCAGAAGGACGATTACCGAGTGCAGAGTTTAACGACTGGGTTTCAGAATGATCTTATAGAGAGCAGAGTTGGGAGACTGAGGTTCAGAAGGTTCGTTGCATAGAGCAGAGTTTTCCCACTGAAGTGCAGAATTACTGTTGCAGAGAGCAGATATTGTAGACAGGGGTGCAAAAAGACTATTGCAGAGAGCAGACATTGGAGTCTGGGGTTAAGAAGCATCGTTTCAGAGAGCAGAGGTTGGAGACTGGTGTGCAGAAGGATTGTTACAGAGAGTAGAGTTTGGAGACCGGGTTTTAGAAGGATGCTACAGAGAGCAGAGGTTGAAGACTGTAGTGCAGAAGGACTCTTACAGAGAGTAGAGGTTGGAGACTGAGGTGCAGAAGGACCGTTGCACAGAACAGAGTTTGAAGACTGTGGTGCAGAAGGATAGATACAGAGAACAGCGGTTGGAGACTGCGGTTCAGACAGACTGATACAGAAAGCAGAGGTTGGAGACTGGGGTGTAGAAGGACCTTTACAAAGAGCACAGGTTGGAGACTGCAGTACAGAAGGACCAGATGTCGGAGACTGGGGAGCAGAAGGACTGTTTCAGAGGACATAATTTGGAGACTGGGGTGGAGAAGAAATGTTATAGAGTGCAGAGTATCGAATCTGGAGTGCATAAGAATCTTACAAAAAGCAGAGGTTGGAGACTGTGGTGCAGAAGGACTGTTGAAGAGAGCAGACGTTAGAGACTGGGGTGCAGAAGGATCATGCAGAGAGCCGAATTTTAAGACTGAGGTGCAGAAGGACTGTCACAGAGAGCATAGGTTGAACACTGAGGTGTAGAAAGACTGTTACAGAGAGCAGAGTTAGGAGACTCAGGTGCAGAAGGACTTTTACAGGAAGCAGATTTTGGAAATTGGTGTGCAGAAGGACCTTTAAGGAGAACAGAGTTTGGAGACTGCTGTATAGGACTGTTACCGAGAGCAGAGGTTGGAGACTGGTGTGCAGAAGGACTCTTACATAGAGCACAGGTTGAGACTGAGGTGCAAAAGGATAGATACAGAGAACAGAGGTTGGAGACTGGGGTTCAGACAGACTGATACACAAAGCAGAGTTTGGAGGCTGGGGTGTAGAAGGACCGTTACAAAGAGCAGAAGTTGGAGACTCTGGTACAGAAGGACTGTTACAAAGAGCAGATCTCAGAGACTGCAGAGCAGAATGACTGTTGCAGAGGACAGAGGTTAAAGACTGGCGTGGATAAGGAATGTTACAGTGAGCAGAGTTTTCAGACTGAGGTTCAGAAGGACTGTTGCAGAGAGCAGATGTTGGAGACTGTGGTGCAGAAAGATCGTTACAGAGAGCAGAGTTTGGAGACTGCGGTGCAGAATGACTGTTGCAGAGAGCAGATGTTTTAGACTGGGGTTCAGAAAGACTGTTATAGAATGCAGAGGTTGGAGACTGAGGTGCACAAGGACTGTTACAGAGAGCAGATATTGGAGACTGGGTTGCTGAATGACTGTTACAGAGAGCAAGGTTGGAGACTGGGTTTCAGATGGATCTTACAGAGAGCAGAGATTGGAGACTGGGGTGCAAACGGACTGTTGCAGAGAGTAGATGTAGGAGACTTGGGTGGAGAAGAATCGTTGTAGAGAGAAGAGGTTGGAGACTGGGGTGCAGAAAGCCTATCACAGAGAGCAGAGTTTGGAGACTGGTTTCCAGAAGTCCTGTTACAGAGAGCAGAGGTTGGAGACTGTTGTTCAGAAGGACTTTACAGAGTTCAGAGTTCAGACTGGAGTTCAGAAAGACTGTTGCAGAGGACAGAGGTTGGAGACTGGAGTGCTGAAGAACACTTGCAGAAAGCAGAGGTTAAAGACTGGGTTGGAAAAGGAATGTTACAGAGAGCAGAGTTTGGAAACTGGAGTGCAAAAGAATCTTACAGAGAGCAGAGATTGGAGACTGTGTTGCAGAAGGACTGTTGCAGAGAGCAGAGGTTGGAGACTGGGGTACAGAAGGACAGTTGCAGACAGCAGAGGTTGGAGACTGGGGTACAGAAGGACTGTTACACAAAGAAGAGGTTGGAGACTGGAGTGCAGAAAGACTGTTGCAGAGAACAGCGGTTTGAGACTCAGGTGCAGAAGTCCTGTTAAATAGAGCATAGGTTGGAGACTGAGGTGCAGAAAGACTGTTGCAGAGAGCAGAGGTTGGAGACTGGGGTGCAGCAGGACTGTTGCAGAGAACAGAGGTTTGAGACTGGGTTGCAGAAAGACTGTTGCATAGAGCAGAGGTTGGAGACTGAGGTGCAGTAGGACTGATACAGAAATCAGAGATTGGAGTCTGCAGTGCAGAAAGACTGTTGCAGAGAGCAGAGATTGGAGACTGAGGTGCAGAATTTCTTTTACATAGAGAAGCGGTTGGAGACTGGGGTGAAGAAGGATTGTTGCAAAGAGCAGAGCTTGGAGACACGGGTGCAGAAGGATCTTACAGAGAGCAGAAGTTGGAGACTGAGGTGCAGAAGTACTGTTACAGATATCAGCGGTTGGAGACCGGGGTGCAGTAGGATCATTGCAGAGAGCAGTGGTTGGAGACTGGGGTGCAGAAATATCGTTGCAGAGAGCAGAGTTTAAAGACTGCCGTGCAGAAGGCCTTTTACAGAGAGGAGACGTTGGAGAGTGGAATGCAGAAGTACTGTTATAGAGAGCAGTGTTAGGAGACTGGGTTGCTGAAGGATCTTACAAAGAGCAGAGTTTGGTTACTGAGGTGTAGGTGGACTCTTACAGAGAGCAGTGGTTGGAGACTGGGTGTATAAGGATCATGCAGAGAGCAGAGGTTTCAGACTGAGGTACAGAAAGACTGCTATAGAGAGTAGAGATTTGAGACTGAGGTGCAGAAGGACTGTTACAGAGATCAGAGTTTGGAGACTGAGGTGCAGAAGGACTGTTACAGAGATCTGAGGTTTGAGACTTTTGTGCAGCAGGACTGTTACAGAGTGCATAGTTTAAAGACTGGGTTGCAGAAGGATCTAAAAAGAGCAGAGTTGAGAGAGAGAAGTGCAGAAGAACTGTTAAAGAGAGCAGATGTAGGAGACTGGAGTGCAGATAAGTCGTTGCAGAGAGCATAGTTTTCAGACTGCAGTGTAGAATAACTGTTGCAGAAAGCAGATGTTGGAGACTGGGGTTCAGAAGGATTGTTACAGAGAGGAGAGGTTGGAGACTAAAGTTCATAAGGATCTTACAGAGAGCAGAGGTTGGAGACAAGGATGCAGAAGGACTTTTGCCGAGAGCAGAGGTTTGAGACTGTTGTGGAGAAGAATCATTGCAGAGAGAAGAGGTTGGAGACTGGGTTTCAGAAGGCATGTTACAGAGAGCAGAGTTTTGAGACTGGGTTGCAGAATTCCTCTTACAGAGAGCCAAGGTTGGAAACTGTTATTCAGAAGGACTGTTACAGAGAGCAGAGTTTGGAGACTGGGATGCAGAAGGGTCTTACAGAGAGCAAAGGTTGGAGACTGAGGGGCAGAATGATCGTTGCAGAGAGCAGAGTTTTCAGACTGAGTTGCAGAAGGACTGTTGCAGAGAGCAAATGTTGGAGACTAAGGTTCAGAAGTACTGTTTTATAGAGAAGAGGTTGGAGACTGGTGATAAGAAGGATCAGTGCAGAGAGCAGAGTTTGGAGACTGTGGTGCAGAAGGACTGTTACAGAGTGCATAGTTTAAAGACTGGGTTGTAGAAGGATCTTACAAAGAGCAGAATTGGGAGAATGAGGTGCAGAAGAACTATTACAGAGAGCAGAAGTTTGGGATTTAGGTGCAGAAGGAATGTTGCAGAGTACAGAGTTTTGAGACTGAGGTGAAGAAGGATTGTTACAGAGAGCAGAGGTTTGAGATTGGGTTGCAGAAGGAGTGTTGCAGAGAGCAGAGGTTGGAGACTGGGGTGAAGAAGGACTGTTGCAGAGAGTAGACTTTGGAGACTGTGGTGCAGAAGGACTGTTACAGAGAGCAGAGTTTGGAGACAGGGGTGCAGAAGGATCTTACAGGGAGCAGAATTTGGAGACTGAGGTACAGAAGGACTCTTGCAGAGATTAAAAGTTGGAGACTGGGGTGCAGTAGGATCATTGCAAAGAGCAGAGTTTCGAGACTGCCATGCAGAAGGCCTACTATAGAGAGCAGAGTTGTGAGACTGGCGTGCAGAAGGCCTGTAACAGAGAGGAGAGTTTAGACACTGGGGTGCAGAAAGACTTTTACAGAGAGCAAAGTTTGGAGACTGGTTTGCTGAAGGAACGTACAGAGAGCAGAGGTTTGAGACTGAGGTGCACGTGGACTTTTACAGAGAGCAGTGGTTGGAGACTGGGGTGCAGAAGAATCTGGAGAGCAGACTGAGGTGCAGAAGTACTGTTACAGAGAGCAGAGGTTGAAGACTGAGGTGAAGAAAGACTGTTACAGAGAGCAGAGTTTAGACATTGAGGAGCAAAAGGACTGTTACAGAAAGCAGAGGTTGGAAATTGGGGTGCAGAAGGACCGTTACAGAGAGCAGAGGTTGGAGACTGCCATATAAAAGGACTGTTACAGAGAGCAGAGTTTGGAGACTGAGGTGTAGACGGATAGATACAGAGAGCAGAGGTTGGAGACTGGGGTTCAGAAGGACTGATTAAAAAAGCAGAGGTTGGAGACTGGGTTGTAGAAGGACCGTTACAGAAAAAAGAGTTTGGAGACTACTGTACATAAGGAGTGTTACAGAGGACAGACATTGGAGACTGGGGTGCCGGAGGACCCTTGCAGAAAGCAGAGGTTGGAGACTGCAGTGGAGAAGGAATGTTAGAGAGAGCATATTTTGGAAACTGGAGACCAGAAAAATCTTACAGAGATAAGATTTTGGAGACTGTGGTGAAGAAGTACTGTTTTAGAAAACAGACGATGGAGACTGGGGTCCAGAACGATCCTAGCAGAGAGCAGAGTTTGGAGACGGGGGTGTAGAAGGACTGTTGCAGAGAGCAGATGTTGGAGACTGGGGTGCAGAAGGATTGTTGCAGAGAATAGGTTGGTAACTGGAGTGCAGAAGGACTGTTTTAGAAAGCAGAGGTTGGAGACTGAGATGCAGAAGGACTGTTACAGAGAGCAGTGGTTGGAGACTGGGGAGCAGAAGGACTGTTGCCGAAAGCAGAGTTTGGAGACTGAGGTGAAGAAGGACTTGTAGATAGAGCAGATGTTGGAGACTGGGGTGCAAAAGGACTGAAAGCAGAAAGCAGAGATTGGATTATGGTGTGCAGAAAGACCGTTACAGAGAGAAGAGGTTAGAGACTGCAGTACAGAAGGACTGTTGCAGAGAGCAGAGTTTGGAGATTGGGGTGCAGAAGGACTGTTGCAGAGAGTAGATGTTGGAGCCTGAGGTGCAGAAGTCCTTTTACATAGAGTAGAAGTTGGAGACTGAGGTGCAGAAGGATCGTTGCAAGGAGCAGAGCTTGGAGACAGGGGTTCAGAAGAATCTTACAGAGAGAAGAAGTTGAAGACTGAGGTGCAGAAAGAGTGTTGCAGAGATCAGAGGTTGGAGACTGGCGTGCAGTAGGATCATTGCAGAGTGTAGAGGTTGGAGACTGGTGTGCAGAAGGATCGTTGCAGAGAGCAGAGGTTGGAGACTGGGGTGCAGAAGGCCTGCTACAGAGAGCAGAGTTTGGAGACTGGCGTGCAGAATGCCTGTTACAGAGAGGAGAGGTTGAAGACTGGGGTGCAGAAGGACTGTTACAGAGAGCATAGTTTAGAGACTGGGTTGCTGAAAGATTTTACAGAGAGCAGAGGTTTGAGACTGAGGTGCACGTGGACTGTTACAGAGAGTAGTGGTTGGAGACTGGGTTGCTGAAGGATCTTACAGAGAGCAGAAGTTAGAGACTGAGATGTAGAAAAACTGTTACAGAGAGCAGAGTTTGTAGACTGAGGTGCAGAAGGACTGTTACTGTAAGCAGAGTTTGGAAATTTGGGTGCAGAAGGAACTTTACAGAGACCAGGATTTGGAGACTGTGGTATAGAAAAACTGTTATAGAGAGCAGAGTTTGGAGACTGGGGTGCAGAAGAAATGTTACAGAGAGAACAAGTTGGAGACTGAGGTGTAGAAGTATATATACCGAGAACAGAGGTTTGAGTCTGGGCTTCAGAAGGACTGATACAGAAAGCAGAGTTTGGAGACTGGGTTGCAGAAGGACCCTTACCGAGAGCAGAGGGTGGAGACTGCGTTTCAGAAAGACTGTTTCAGAGAGCATATGTTGGAGCCTGGGGAGCAGAAGGACTGTTGCAGAGGACAGAGTTTGGAGACTGGGGTGCCGCAGGACACTTGCAGAAAGCAGATGTTAAAGACTGGGTTGGAGAAGGAATGTTACAGAGTGTAGAGTTTGGAAACTGGAGTGCAGAAGATTAATAGAGAGAGCAGAGTTTGGAAACTGTGGTGCAGAAGAACAGTTGCAGAGAGCAGAGGTTTGAGACTGGGGTGCAGAAAGACGGTTACAGAAAGCACAGGTTTGAGACTGGGGTGCAGAAGGATAGATACAGAGAGCAGAGGTTGGAGACTGGGGTTCAGAAGGACTGATATAAAAAGTAGAGATTAAAGACTTGGTTGTAGAAGGACCGTTACAGAGAGCAGAAGTTGGAGACCTCGGTACAGAAGGACTGTTACAGAGAGCAGATGTTGGAGACTGGGGAGCAGAAGGACTGTTACAGAGGACAGAGGTTGGAGACTGGGGTGCCGCAGGACCTTCGAAGGAAGCAGAGGTTACAGACTGGGGTGGAGAAGGAATGTTAGAGACAGCAGATTTTGGACACTGGCATGCAGAAAGATCTTACAGAGAGCAGAGGTTGGAAACTGTGGTGCAGAATGACTGTTGCAGAGAGCACACGTTTGAGCCTGGGTTCCAGAAGGATCATTGCACAGAGAAAAATTTGGAGACTGGTGTTAGAAGGACTGTTGCTGAGAGCAAAATTTAAAGAATAATGTGCAATGGACTGTTGCAGAGAGCAGAGGTTGGAGAAAGGGGTGCAGAAGGTCTTTTGCAGAGAGCAGAGTTTTAAGACTGAAGTGCAGATGGACTGTTACGGAGAGCAGAGGTTGGAGACTGGGGTGCAGAAGGACGGTTACAGAGAGCAAAGGTTAGAGACTGGGGTGCAGAAGGAAGGTTACAGAGAGCAGAGTTTGAAGACTGGGGTGCAGAAGGACTGTTGCAGAGAGCAGAGGTTATCGACTGTGGTACAAAAGGACTGTTGCAGAGAGCAGAGGTTTGAGACTGGTGTGGAGAAGAATCGTTGCAGAGAGAAGAATTTGGAGACTTTGGTGAGATGGTATGTTATAGAGAGCACTGCTTGGAGACTGGGTGGATGAAGGATCTTACAGAGAGCAGAGTTTGGAGACTGAGGTGCAGGGGACTGTTACCGAGAGCAGTGATTGGAGACTGGGGTGCAGAAGGATCATGCAGAGAGCAGAGTTTTCAGACTGAGGTGCAGAAAAACTGTTGCAGAAATCAGAGGTTGGAGACTGGGTTCCAGTAGGATCATTGCAGAGAGCAGAGGTTGGAAACTGGGGTGCAGAAGGCCCAATACGAAGAGCAGAGGTTGGAGACTGCAGTACAGAAGGACTCTTACACAGAGCAGAGGTTGGAGACTGTTGTGCTTAAGGACGGTTACAGAGTGCAGAGTTTAAAGACTGGGTTGCAGAAAGATCTTACAGAGATCAGAATTGGGAGACTGAGGTATAGAAGTATGTTACAGACAGCAGAGGTAGGAGACGGGGTGCAGAAGGTTTGTTGCAGACAGCAGAGTTTTTAGACTGAGGTGCAGAAGGACTGTTGCAGAGAGCAGATTTTGGAGACTGGGGTGCAGATGGACTGTTGCAGAGAGCAGAGGTTGGACACTGGTGTGAAGAAAGACTGTTACAGAGAGCAGAGTTTGGAGACTGAAGTGCAGAAGGACTGTTACAGAGAGTAGCGGTTGGACACTGAGGTGCAGTAGGACCCTTCAGAGAAGAGAGTTTGGAGATTGAGGTGCAGACGGATTGTTACAGAGAGAAGAGTTTTGAGAATGGGTGCCTAAGGTTTGTTGCATAGAGCAGAGGTTGAACACTGGGGTGCAGAAGGACTGTTGCAGAGAGCAGAGGTTGGAGACAGAGGTGCAGAAGGAGTCTTAGAGAAAGCAGATGTTGGAGATTGGGGTGCAGAAGGACTAATGCAGAAAGCAGACATTGGGTTCTGGGGTGCAGAAAGACCGTTACAGAGAGCAGAAGTTAGAGACTGCAGTACTGAATCAAGTTACATAGAGCAGAGGTTGCAGACTGGGGTGCAGGAGGATCGTTGCAGAAAGCAGACCTTTGAGACAGGGGTGCAGAAGGATCTTACAGAGAGAAGAAATTGGAGACTGAAGTGCAGAAGGAGTGTTGCAGAGTTCAGAGGTTAGAGACTGGCGTGCAGTACGATCATTGCAGAGAGCAGAGGTTTTAGTTTCGTGTGCACAAGGATGGTTGCAGAGAGCAGAGGTTAAAGACTGGGGAGCAGAAAGACTGATAAATATAGCAGAGGTTGGAGACTGGGGAGAAGCAGGACTCTTACAGAGAGCAGAGGTTGGAGGCTGCGGTGCAGAAGCACTGTTACAGAGAGCCGATTTTGGAGACTGAGGTGTAGAAGGACTGTTACAAAAAGCAGAGTTTGGAGACTGGGGTGCACAAGGATTGTTGCAGAGAGCAGAGTTTTCAAACTAAGGTTCAGAAGGACTGTTGTAGAGCGCAGATGTTGGAGACTGGGGTGCCGAAGGACTTTTGCAGAGAACAGAAGTTGGAGAATGGGGTGCAAAAGGATCGTTGCAGAGAGCAGAGGGTTGAGACTGGGGTGCAGAATTATTGTTATAGAGAAAATAGTTTGGAGACTGGGGTGCACAATGACTGTTACAGATAGCAGAGTTTGGAGACTGGGCTTTAGAAGGACTGTTACAGAAAGCAGAGGTTTGAGACTTGGGTGCAGAAGGACTGTTACAGAGAGCAGATTTTGGAGACTGCACTACAGGAGGACTGTTAAAGAGAGCAGAGGTTGGAGACTGTTGTGGGTAAGGACTATTTCAGAGTGAAGACCTTGGAGACTGGGGTGCTTTAGAACTGTTGCAGAGAGCAGAGTTTAAAGACTGGGATGAAGAAGAATTGTCACAGAGAGCAGAGGTTGGAGACTGAGGTGCCGAAAGAATGTTGAAGAGAGCAGAGGTTGGAAACTGTGGTGCAGAAGGAATGATACAGAAAGGAGAGGTTGGAGACTGTGGTGCAGAAAAAAAGTTACAGAGAGCAGAGGCTGTGGACTGCGGTACAGGAGGAATGTTACAGAGAGCAGATTTGGAGACTGGGGAGCAGAAGAATGTTACAGAGAGCAGAGATTGGAGACTGGAAAGCAGAAGGACTGTTACAGAGAGCAGAGTTTTGAGACTGGGGAGCAGAAAGAATGTTACAGAGAGCAGATTTAAAAACTGGGGTGCAGAAGGATCTTACAGAGAGCACAGGTTGGAGGCTGGGGTGCAGAAGCACTGTTACAGAGAGCCGATTTTGGAGACTGAGGTGCAGAAGGACTGTTAAAGAAAGCAGATTTTGGAGACTGGGGTGCACAAAGATTGTCGCAGAGAGCAGAGTTTTCAGACTGAGCTTTAGAAAGACTGTTGCAGAGATCAGATGTTAGAGACTGGGGTGCAGAAGGACTTTTGCAGAGAGCAGAGGTTGGAGAATGGGGTGCAAAAGAATCGTTGCAGAGAGCAGAGGTTAGAGACTGGGGTGCAGAAGTATAGTCACAGAGAGCAGAGGATGGAGACTGGGGTGCCGAAAAACCCTTACACTTAGCAGAGTTTGGAGACTGCAGGAAAGATGGACTTTTACAGAGAGCAGAGGTTGGAGACTGTTGTAAAGAATGAGTGTTACAGAGAGCAGAGGTTGGAGACTACGGAGCAGAAGGACAGTTACAGAGAGAAGAGATTGGAGACTGGGGAGCAGAAGAAATATTACAGAGAGCAGAGTTGTGAAACTGGGGTGCAGAAAAATCTTAAAGAGAGCAGAGGTTGGAGACTGAGGTGCAGAAAGACTTTTACAGAAAGTAGAGTTTAAAGACTGGGGTGCACAAGGATCATTGCAGAGAGCAGAGTTGTCAGACTGAGTTGCAGAAGAACTGTTGTAGGGAGCAGATTTTGGAGACTGGGGTGCAGAACGACTTTTGCAGAGAGCAGAGTTTGCAGACTGGAGTGCAGAAAGATTGTTACAGAGAGCAGAGTTTGGAGACTGTGGTGAAGAAGGACTATTGCAGAGATCAGAGTTTGGTAACTGAGGTGAAGAAGGATTGTTACAGAGAACAAAAGTTTGACCCTGGGCTGCAGTAGGACTGTTGCAGAGAGCAGAAGTTGGAGACTGGTGTGCAGAAAAATCGTTGCAGATAGCAGAAGTTTGAGACTGGGGTGCAGAAGCACTGTTACAGAGAGTAGACTTTTGAAACTGAGGTGCAGATGGATCGTTGCAGAGAGCTGAGTTTGGAGACTGAGGTGCAAAAGGACTGTTACAGAGAGCAGAGACTGGAAACTGGGGTGCAGAAGGATCCTTGTAGAGAACAGAGTTTTCAGACTGACTTGCAGAAGAACTCCTAAAGAGAGCAGAGTTTATAGACAAAGTTGCACAAGGATCTTACTGAGAGTAGAGGTTGTAGAGCAAGGTGAGGCAGGACTGTTACAGAGAGCAGAGGTTGGAGACTGGGGTGCAGAAGGATTTTTGTAGAGAACAGAGTTTTCAGACTGAGGTGCAGAAGGACTTTTGCAGAGAGCACATGTTGAAGACTGGGGTTCAGAAGGACTGTTGCATAGAGCAGATGTTGGACACTGGGGTGCAGAAAGATTGTTGTAGAGAGCAAAATTTTGAGACTGGGGAGCAGAAGGATTTTTATAGAGAACAGAGTTGGGAGACTGGAGTGCAGAAGGCCTGTTACAGAGAGCAGAGTATGGAGAAGGTGTTCAGAAGTACTTCTACATGTAGTAGTTTTTGGAGACTGAGATGCAGAAGGACAGTTGCAGAGAACAGAGGTTGGAGACTGAGGTGCAGAAGGATTGTTACATAGAGCAGAGGTAGGAGACTGGGATGCAGAGGGACTGTTGTAGAGAGAAGAGGCTGGATACTGAGGTTTATAAGGACTGTTGCTGAGAGCACAGGTTCAGATTGGGGTGCAGAACGACTGTTGCAGAGAGCAGAGGTAAGAGACTGGGTTACAGTAGGAATGTTACAGAGGAAGAGGTTAGAGATTTTGTGCAAAAGGACTGTTGCAGAGAGCAGGTGTTGGAGACTGGGATGCAGAAGAATTGTTCCAGATACCAGAGGTTGGAACCTGGGGTGAAGATAGACTGTTGCAGCGAGCAGGTGTTGGAGACTTGGGTGCAGAAGGACTTTAGCAGAGAATAGAATTTGGAGGCTGAGGTGCAGAAGGACTGTTTCAGATAGCAGAGGTTAGAGACTGGGGTTCAGAAGGACTGATACAGTATGCAGAATTTGGAGACTGGTGTGTAGAAGGACTGTTGCAGAGAGCAGAGTTTGTAGACTGAGGTTCAGAAGCACTGTTACAGAGAGCAGAGTTTGGAGAATAAGGTGCAAAAGGCCTGTTACAGAGAGCAGAGGTTGGAGACTGGGCTTCAGAAGGACTCGTACAGAAAGCAGGGTTTGGAGATAGGGTTGCAGAAAGATCTTACAGAGAGCAGAGGTTGGAGACTGAGGTACAGCAGGACTGTTACAGAGAGCAGAGGTTGGACACTGGGTGCAGAAGGATTGTTGCAGAGAACAGAGTTTTCATACTGCGGTGCAGAAGTACTGTTGCAGAGAGCAGAGTTTGGACATTGAGGTTTAGAAGGACTGTTACAGAGAACAGAGCTTGAAGACTGGGGTGCAGAAGAACGGTTACAGAGAGGAGATATTGAATACTGCACTACTGGAGGACTGTTATAGAGAGCAGACGTTGGAGACTGGTGTGGAGAAGGACTGTTGCAGAGAGCAGAGGATGGATACTGGGGTGGGAAAGGATGGTTGTAGAGAGCAGAGTATTGAGACTGGTGTGCAGAAGGACTGTTAAAGAGAACAGAGTTTGGAGTAGGGGTGCAGAAGGACTGTTACAGAGGGTAGAGTTTCGAGACTGAGGTGCAACAGGAGTATTACAGAGAGCAGAGTTTGGAGACTGGGGTGCAGAAGGATCATTGAAGAGAACAGCGTTTTCAGACTGAGGTGCACAAGGACTGTTACAGAGAGCAGAGGTTGGAGATTGAAGTACAGAAGGACTGTTTCAGAGTGCAGAGTTTGGAGACTGGGGTGCAAAAGGATCATTGCAGAGAGCAGAGTTTTCAGACTGAGGTGCGGAAGGACTGCTGCAGAGAGCAGTGGTTTGAGACTCGGGTGCATAAGGACTTTTTTAGAGAGCAGTTGTTGGAGACTGGGGTGCAAAAGGATTGTGGCAGGGAGAAGAGGTTTGATACTGAGGTGCTTAAGGACTCTTGCAGACAACAGAGGTTGGAGAATGGGGTGCAGAAGGACCATTGCAGAGAGCAGAGTTTGGAGACTGCGGTACAGAATGACAGTTAGAGAGAGCACAGGTTGGAGACTGCGGTAGAGAAGGACTGTTAGAGAGAGCAGAGGTTGGAGACTGGGTACCAGAAGGACTGTTACAGAGAGCAGAGTTTGGAAACCTGGGTGCAGAAGGATCTTACAGAGAGCAGAGGTTGGTGACAGGGGTGCAAAAAGACTGGTACAGATAGCAGAGGTTGGAGAATGACGTGCACAAAGACTGTTACAGAAAGCAGAGTTTGGAGACTGGGGTGTACAAGGATCGTTGCAGAGATCAGAGTTTTCAGACTTAGGTGAAGAAGGACTGTTGCAGAGGACAGATTTTGTAGACTGGGTGCAGAAGGACTGTTGCAGAGAGCAGAGGTTGGAGACTGGGGTTTAGAAGGACTGTTGCAGAGAGCAGAAGTTGGAGACTGAGGTGCAGAAGGACTGTTATAGAGAGCAGAGTTTTGAGACAGGGTTGCAGAAGCACCTTACGGAGAGCAGAGTTTGGAGACTGAGTTTGGAGACTGAGGTGCAACTGGACTGTTTGAAAGAGCAGGGTTTGGAACCTGGGTGCAGAAGGATCGTCGAAGAGGGCAGAGTTTAGAGACTGGGTTGCAGAAGGATCTTACAGAGATCAGAGTTGGAAGACTGAGGTGCAGAAGGCATGTTACAGACAGTAGACTTTGCAGACTGAAGTGCAGAAGGACCATTGCAGGGAGCAGAGGTTAGAGACTGGGGTGTAGAAGGACTGTTGCAGGTAGCAGATGTCGGAGACTTGGGTGCATAATGACTGTTGCAGAGAGAAGAGTTTGGAGACTGAGGAGCAGAACGACTGTCACAGAGAGTAGAGGTTGGAGTCTAGGGTGCAGAAGGACTGATACAGAAACAGAGGTTAGAGTCTGGTCTGTAAAAGGACCTTTACAGAAAGCAAAGTTTGGAGACTGCAATACTGGAGGACTGTTAGAGAGAGCAGATGTTGCAGACTGTGGAGTAGAAGAACTGTTGCAGAGAGTAGAGGTTGGAGACTGGGCTGCAGAAGAACTTTAGCATAGAGCAGAAGTTGGAGACTGAGGTGCAGTAAGAATGTTACAGAGATCAGAGGTTGGAGACTGGGGTGCAGAAGTACTTATACAGAAAGAAGAGTTGGGAGACTGGGGTGCAGAATTAAGGTTACAGAGAGGAGAGATTGGAAACTGCAGTACAGAAAGACTAGTACAGACAGCACAGTTTAAAGATTAGGGTAAAGAAAGACTGTTGCAGAGAGCAGATGTTTGAGACTTTGGTTCAGAAGGACTGTTGGAGAGAGAAGAGGTTAGAGAATGGGGTGCAGAATTAAGGTTGCAGAGAGCAGAGTTTGGAGACAGAGGTTCAGAGGGACTGTTACAGACAGCAGAGGTTTAAAACTGTTGTGCAGAAAGACTGATACAAAAATCAGAGGTTTGAGACTGTTGTACAGAAGGACTGTTGCAGAGAGCAGAGGTTGTAGACTGAGGTGAGTAAGGATCCTTGCATAGAGAAGAGGTGGAGACTGGGGTGCAGAAGGCCTGTTACAGAGAGCAGAGAATCGAGACCAGGGTGCAGAAGGCCTGTTACAGAGAGCAGACATTGGAGACTGGGGTGCAGAAGGACTGTTACAGATAGCACAATTTCGAGACTGGGTTGCAGAAGGATCTTACAGAGAGCATTTTCAAGACTGAGGTTCAGAAAGACTGTTATAGAGAGCAAAGTTTGAAAACTCGGGTGCGGGAAGGATTTTTGCAGAGAGCAGAGTTTTCAGACTGACGTGCAGAAAGACTATAATAGAGAGCAGATGTAGGATCCTGGGGTGCAGAAGGACTGTTACAGAGAGCAGAGTTTGGAGACTAGGGTGCAGAAAGCCTGTTAAAGAGAGCAGAGGTTGGAGACTGGGGTGCAGAAGGACTGTTACAGATAGCACAGTTTGAAGACTGGGGTGCAGAAGGATCCTTGCAGAGAGTAGAGGTTTCAGAATGAGGCGCAGAAGGACTTTTACAGAGAGCAGAGTTTGGAATCTGAGAAGTAGAACCACTGTTACAGAAACCATAGGTTGGCAATTGGTGAGCAGAAGGACCATTACAAAGAGAAGAGGTTGGAGACTGCAATACAAAAGGACTGTTACAGAGAGCAGAGTTTGGAGAATGGGTAGAAGAAGGATCGTTGCAGAGAGCAGATGTTTGAGACTGGGTTGCAGAAGTTCCGTTACAGAGAGCAGAGGTTGGAGGTTGTGGTGTAGAAGAACTACACAGAGAGCAGAGGTTGGAGACTGGGGTACAGAAGGATTGTTACAGAGAGCAGAGTTTGGAGACTCGGGTGCAGAAAGACTGTTAAAGAGAGCAGAGTTTCGAGACTGAGGTGCAGAAGAACTTTTACAAAGAGCTGAGTTTGGAGACTGGGGTGCATAAGGCCTGTTACAGAGAGTAGATGTTGGTGACTGAGGTACAGAAGGACTGTTACAGAGAGCAGATGTTGGAGACTGTGGTACAGAAGGATCGTTGCAGAGAGCAGAGGGTGGAAACCGAGGTGCAGAAGGATTATTGCAGAGAGCAGAGGTTGGAGAATGGGGTGCAGAAGGATCTTTACAGAGAGCAGAGGTTGGAGACTAAGGTCAGAAGGACAGTTACGGAGACCACAGGTTGGAGACTTGGGTGCAGAAGGATCGCTGCAGAGAGCAGAATTTGGAAACTGAGTTGCAAAAGGATCGTTTCAGAGAGCAGAGGTTGGAGACTCAGGGGCAGTAGGATCGTTACAAAGAGCAGAGGTTGTAGACTGGGGTGAATAATGACAGTTACAGATAGCACAGTTTGGAGATCTGAGTGTAGAAGAAATGTTGCAGAGAGCAGAGGTTGGAGACAGGGTGCAGAAGAACTGTTGTAGAGAGTAGAGGTTGAAGATATAGGTGCAGAAGGACAGATACAGAGAGCAGAGGTTGGAGACTGGGGTGCAGAAGGACTGATAAACAAAGCAGAGGTTGGAGACTGGATTGCAGAAGGACCATTACAGACAGTAGAGTTTGGAGACTGCAGTACAGAAGGACTTTTACCGAGAGCACAGGTTGGATACCGAGGTGCAGAAAGACTGTTGCAGAGAACAGAGTTTGGAGACTGCTGTGCAGAAGTATCTTACAGAGAGTAGAGGTTGGAGACTGGGTTGCAGTAGGACTGTTGCACAGAGCAGAGGTTGGATACTGGCGTGCAGAAGAACTGTTACAGAGAGCAGAGTTTGGAGACTGCGGTGCAGATGGATCTTACAGAGTGTAGAGGTTGGAGACATCAGTGCAGAAGGACTGTAGCAGAGAGCAGAGTTTGGAGACTGGGGTGCAAAAAGACTGTTACAGAGAGCAGAGGTTGGAGACTTTGGTGCAGAAGGATCTTATGGAGAGTAGAGGTTGGAGACTGGGGTGCATTAGGACTGTTGCAGAGAGCATGGGTTGGAGACTGGGTTGTAGAAGGATTGTTGCAGATAGCACAGTTTCGAGACAGGTTTGCAGAAGGATCTTACAGAGAGCCTTTTGGGGACAGAGGTGCAAAAGGAGTGTTACAAGAGCAGAGGTTACAGACTGGGGTGAAAAGAATTGTTGCAGAGAGCAGCATTTTCAGACAGAGGTGCAGAAGGACAGTTACCGAGAGCACAGTTTGGAGACCTGGGTGTAGAAGAAATGTTGCAGAGAGCAAATGTTGGATGCAGGCGTGCAGAAGGACTGTTACAAAGAGCAGAGTATGTAGACTGATTTGCAGAAGAATCGTTGCAGAGAGCATAGGTGGAGACTGGGCTGAAGAAGAATCGTTACAGAGAGCAGAGGTGGGAGACTGGTGTTCACAAGGACTGTTACAGAGAGCACAGGTTGGAGACTGGGGTGCAGAAGGAATGTTGCAGAAATCAGAGGTTGTAGACTAGGGTGCAGAAGGACTGTTGCAGAGAGCAGAATTTGAAGACTGAGAAGCAGAAGGACTGTTACACCGAGAAGACGTTGGAGACTAAGGTGAAGAATTACGATACAGAAAGCTGAGGTGGGAAACTGGGGTGCAGAAGGCCTGCTACAGAGAGCAGAATTTGGAGACTGGGGTGCAGAAGTATTGTTACAGGGAGCAGAGGTTGGAGCCTGGGGTGAAGAAGGACTGTTACAGAGATCAGAGTTTTGAGATTGGTGTGCAGAAGGATCTTACAGAGAGCAGAGCCTGGAGAGTGGGGTGCAGACGACCTGGAGCACAGAACAGAGGTTGGAGACTGGTGTGCAGAAGGACTGCTACAGAGAGCAGAGTTTGGAGACTGGGTGGCAGTAGGAACTTACATAGAGCAGAGTTTGGAGACAGAGGTGCAGAAGAAATGTTACCGAGAGCAATGGTTGGAGACTGGGGTGCAGAAGGATTTTTGCAGGGAGCAGAGTTTTGAGACTGACATGCTGAAGTACTCTAGTAGACAACAGAGGTTGGAGAATGGGGTACAGAATAACCGTTGCAGAGAGCAGATGTTGGAGACTGAGGTGCAGAAAGATTGTTACAGAGAGCAAAGTTTGGATACTCGGGTGAAGAAGGACTGTTACGGAGATCGAAGTTTGGAGACTGGGGTGCAGAAGGATCTTTCATAGAGCAGATGTTAAAGACTGCGGTTCAGACGAACTGTTGCACAGAGCAGAGGATTGAGACTGGGGTGCAGAAGGACTGTTACAAAGAGCAGAGTTTGGAGACAGGGTTGCAGAGGATCTTACAGAGAGCAGAGGTTGGAGACTGAGGTTGAACAGGACTGTTAAAGAGAGCAGAGTTTGGAGACTGGGGTGCAGAAGGATCGTTGCAGAGAACCGAGTTTTCAGACTGAGTTGCAGAGGGACTGTTGGAAATTACAGAGGTTGGAGACTGGGGTGCAGAAGGACTGTTGCAGAGAGCAGAGGTTGGATACTGAGGTTCAGAAGGACTTATACAGAAAGCAGAGGTTGGAGACTAGAGTGCAGGAGGACCGTTTCAGAGAGCAGAGTTCAGAGACTGCAATACAGCAGGACTGTTTCAGACAGTAGAGGTTGGAGAATGGTTTATAGACGAATTTTTTCAGAGTGCAGATGTTGGAGACTGGGGTTCAGAAGAACTGTTGCAGAGAGCAGAGTTTGGAGACTGGGGTGCAGAAGAACTGTCGCAGAGAGAAGACATTGAAGACTGAGGTGCAGAAAGAATGTTACAGAGTGCAAAGTTTGGAGACTGGGGTGGAGAATTACTGATACAGAATGCAGAGGTTGAGACTGGGGTGCAGAAGGACCGCTACAGAGAGCAGAGGTTGCAGACAGGCTTGCAAAAGGACTGTTTAAGAGAGCAGAGTTTGGAGACTGGGGTGCATAAGGCCTGCAACAGAGAGCAGAGTTTGGAGACTGGGTTGCAGAAGGACTTTTATAGAGAGCAGCGTTTTGAGGCTGGGTTGCAGAAGGATCGTACAGAGAGCAGTGGTTAGTGACTGTGGGGCAGGATGAATATTACAGAGAGCAGTGATTGGAGACTGGGGTGAAGAAGGATCGTGCAGAGAGCAGAGGTTTCAGACTAAGGTGCAGAAGGACTGTTACAGAAAGCAGAGGTTGAAAATTGGGGTAGAGGGACCTTTACAGAGAGCAGAGGTTGGAGACTGCTGTATAGAAAGACTGTAACAGAATCACGTCGGTTACACATCCACAATTTTACATAAGCCCAATTAGTAATTGTTGTATTCTGCTACCTTTCCTATCCCCTACTATGCCCCTTCCCCTCCCCTCCCATCTTCTCTCTCTACCCCATCTACTGTAATTCTGCAATCTGCATTTGGGGTAAAATTGGGAGTTCATAACCCACTTCAATCTAATGTAGGAAATATGATTTGTCAAGAGCTTTGTAATGTTGTGAACAACCAATAAAAAATAAAATTAAAAAAAATAGAAAGACTGTAACAGAGAGCAGAGGTTGGAGAATATAGTGCAGAAGGACTGTTACGGAGAGCAGAGGTTAGAGACTGGTGTGCAGAAGGATTGTTACAGAGAGCAGAGGTTGGAGACTGGGGTGCAGAAGGACTGTTACACAGAGCAGAGGTTGAAGACTGGGGTGTAGAAGAACTGTTGCAGAGAGCAGAATTTGGAGACTGAGGTGCAGAAGGACTGTTGAGGTGAGGAGAAGTTGGAGACTGGGGTTCAGAAGAATCATTGCAGAGAGCAGAGTTTGGAGACTGAGGTTCAAAAAGATTGTTACAGATAGCAGAGGTTGGAGACTGGGGTTCAGAAGGCCTGTAACGGAGAGCAGAGTGTGGAGAAGGGCTCTAGAATGACTGTTACAGATCACAGAGTTTGGAGACTGGGTTGAAGAAGGATCTAACAGAGAGCAGATGTTGGGGACCCAGGTGCAGAAGGACTGTTACAGAGAGTAGAGGTTGGAGACTGAGGTACAAAAGGATCGTAGCAGAGAACAACGTTTTAAAACTGAGGTGCAGAAGGATTGTTATAGAGAGCAGAGTTTGGAGACTGGGGTGCAGAAGGACTGTTGCAGAGAGCAGAGGTTGGAGACTGGTGTGTAGAAGACTTCTTATAGAGAACAGACTTTGGAGACTGGGGTAAAAAAAGACCTGTTACAGAGAGCAGAGTTTGGAGACTGGGGTGCCGAAGGCCTGTTAAAGAGAGAAGAGGTAGATGACTGGCGTGCAGAAGGACTGTTATAGAGAGCAGAGTTAGGAGACTGGGTGGCAAAAGTATCTTACAGAGAGCAGAGTTTGGATACTGAGGTGAAGGAGGACTGTTACAGAGAGCAGTTGTTGGAGACTGGGGTTCAGAAGGATCCTGCAGAGAGAAGGGGTTTCAGAGTGAGGTGTAGATCAAGTGTTACAGAGAGCAGATGTTGGAGACTGAGGTGTTGAAGAACTGTTACAGGGACCAAATTTTGGAGACTGTGTTGCAGAAGGATCTTACATAGAGCAGAGTTTGGAGACTGAGGTGCAGAAAGACTGTTACAGAGAGCAGATGTTGAAGTCTTGGGTGCAGAAGGATTGTTGCAGAGAGCAAAATTTTCAAACTGAGGTGCAGAAGTACTTTTGTAGAGAGCAGATTTTGGAGACTGGTGTGCAGAATGTTCGTTGCAGAGAGCAGAAGTTGGGGACTGCAGTACAGAAGGACTGTTCCAGAGAGCAGAGGTTGGATACTAGGGTACACCAGGACTTTTTCAGAGAGCAGATGTTGGATACTGTTGTTCAGAAAGACTGTTTCAGAGAGCAGAAGTTGTAGAATGGAGTGCAGAAGGACTTTGGAGAGAGCAGAGTTTGGAGACTGAGGTACAGATGGACTATTGCTGAGAGCAGAGGTTGGAGATTGGAGTCCAGAAAAATCAATGCAGAGAGCGGAGTTTGGAGACTGGGGTGCAGAAGGAGTGTTGCAGAGAGCAGATGTTGAAGACTGGGGTGCAGAAGGAATATTGCAGAGAGCAGATTTTAGAGACTGGGTGCAGAATGACTGTTACAGAGAACAGAGGTTTGAGACTGAGGTACAGAAGGACTGTTACAGAGAGCAGAGTTTGGAGACTTGGGTGTAAAAGGACTGTTACAGAGAGCATAGGTTGGAGACTGGGGTTCAGATGGATCTTACAGAGAGCAGAGTTTGGAGACTTGGGTGTAGAAGGACTGTTACAGAGAACAGAAGTTGGAGAATGTTGTGCAGAAGGACAGGTACAAAGTGCAGAATTTAAAGGACTGGGTTGCAGAAGGATCTTACAGAGAGCAGACTTGGGAGACTGAGGTGCAGAAGGACTGTCGCAGAGAGCAGTTGTTGGTAACTAGTGTGCAGAAGGACTGTTGTAGAGAGAAGAGGTTTTAGACTAGGGTGGAAAGGACTGTTGCAGAGAGCAGAGGTTTGAGACTGAAGTGTGGAAGTCCTGTTACAGAAAGCAGAGGTTGGAGACTGGGTGCAGAGGGACTTTGCAGAGAGCAGAGCTTGGAGTATGGGGTGCAGAAGTACTGATGCAGAGAACAGAGAATGGAGATTGGGCTTCAGAAGGAATGTTGCAGAGAGCAGAGGTTGGAGACTGTTGTTTAGAAGGACTCTTAGAGAGCGCAGAAGTTGGAGACTGGGGTGCAGAAAGACTGTTGCAGAGAGCAGAGGTTGGAGACTGAGGTGCAAAATCTTGTTACATAGAGCAGAAGTTGGACACTGGGGTGCAGAATGATCCTTGAAATAAGCAGAGCTTGGAGACAGGGGTGCAGTATGATCTTACAGAGAGCAGAGGTTGGAGACTGAGGTTGGAGACTGAGGTGAAGGTGGACTGGTTACAGAGAGCACTGGTTCGAGACTGGGGTGCAGAAGGATCGTGCAGAGAGCAGAGGTGTCATACTGCGGTGCAGATGAACTATTTCAGAGAGAAAAGGTTGAAGACTGAGGTGTAGAAGGACTGTTACAGAGAGCAGAATTTGAAGACTGAGGTGAAGAAGGACTGTTACAGAAAACAGAGGTTGGAAATTGGGGTGCCAAAAAAGACCAGAGTTTTGAGACTATGGTATAGAAAACTGTAACAGATAGCAGAGGTTGGAGACTGAGGTGCAGAAGGATAGATACACAGAGCAGAGGTTTGAGACTGGAGTTCAGAAGGACTGATACAGAAAGCAGAGTTTGGAGACTGGGCTGCAGAAAGACCCTTACAGAAAGCAGAGGTTGGAGACTGCGGTACAGAAGGACTGTTACAGAGAGAAGATGTTGGAGACTGGGGAGCAGAAGGACTGTTGCAGAGGACAGAGTTGGAGACTGGGGTGTTGCAGGACAATTTGCAGAAAGCAGAGTTTAAAAAATGGGGTGGAGAAGAAATGTTACAGAGAGCAGAGTTTGGATACTGGAGTGCAGAAGGATCTTACAGAGAGAAGAAGTTGGATACTTTGGTGCAGAAGGCTGTTGACTAGAACAGAGGTTGGAGACTGGGGTGAAGAAGAACTTTTGCAGAGAGATGAGGGTGGAGACTGGGGTGCAGAGGACTGTTGCAGAGAGAAGAGTTTGCAAGACTGGGGTGCAGAAGGGACTGTTGCTGAGAGATGAGGTGGAGACTGTGGGGGTAGGAGCAGAATTTGGAGACTAGGATGCAGAAGGACTGGAAAAAGAAAGCAGAGCTTGGAGTCTGTGCTGCAGAAAGACCTTTACAGAGAGCAGAGTTTGAAGACTGCAGTATAGAAGGACTGTTCCATAGAGAAGAGGTGGAGACTGAGTTGCAGAAGGATAGATACAGAGAACAGAGGTTAAAGACTGGGTTCAGAAAGACTGATACAGAAAGCAGAGTTTGGAGACTGGGGTGTAGAAGGACTTTTACAGAGAGCAGAGTTTGGAGACTCAGGTGCAGAAGGACTGTTACAGGAAGCAGAGTTATGAAATGGGGTGCAGAAGGACTTTTACAGAGAGCAGATGTTCGAGACTGTGGTATAGGACTGTTATCCAGAGCAGATGTTGGAGACTGGGGTGCAGAAGGACTCTTACATAGAGCACAGTTTAGAGACTGAGGTGCAGAAGGATAGATACAGAGAACAGACGTTAGAGACTGGGGTTCAGACATACTTATACAGAAAAGAAGAGGTTGGAGACTGGGGTGTAGAAGGACCGTTACGAGAACAGAGGTTTGAGACTGCTGTACAGAAGGACCTGTTACAGAGAGCAGATATTCGAGAATGGGGAGAAGAAGGACTGTTGCATAGGACAGAGGTTGGAGACTGGGTTGGAGAAGAAATGTTACAGAGAGCAGAGTTTGGAAACTGGAATGCAGACAGATCTTACAGAGAGCAGAGGTTGGAGACTGTGGGTGCAGAAGAACTGTTCCAGAGAGCAGACATTGGAGACTTGGGTCCAGAAAATAGTTGCAGAGAGCAGAGTTTGGAGACTTGGGTGAAGAAGGACTGTTATAGAGAGAAGTGTTTGGAGACTGGTGTGCGGCAGGACTTTTGCAGAGAGCAGATGTTGGAGACTGGGGTTGAGAAGAATCATTGCAGAGAGAAGAGGTTGGAGACTGTGTGCAGAATGACTTTTCAGAGTGCAGAGTTTAAAGACTTGGTTGCAAAAGAATCTTACAGAGAGCAGAGTTGGGAGACTGAGGTGCAGAAGGACTGTAAGAGAGAGCAGAGGTAGGAGACTGAGATGCAGAAGGACTGTTACAGAGAGCAGAGATTGGAGACTGAGGTTCAGAAGATCTGTTACAGACTGGGGTGCAGAACGATCGTGCAGAGAGCAGAGTGTCACACTGAGGTGCAGAAGCACTGTTACAGATAGCAGAGGTTGGAGACTGAGGTATAGAAGGACTGTTACAGAGAGCAGAGATTGGAGACTGAGGTTCAGAAGATCTGTTACAGAAAGAAGAGGTTGGAAATTGGGGTGCAGAAGGACTGTTACAGAGACCAGAGTTTGGAGACTGCGGTATAGAAAAAACTGTTAAAGAGAGCAGAGTTTGGAGACTGGGGTGCAGAAGGAATATTACAGAGAGCACAGGTTGGAGACTGAGATGCAGAAGGATAGATACAGAGAGCAGAGGTTTGAGACTGGGGTTAAAAGGATTGTTACAGAGAGCAGATGTTGGAGACTGGGGAGCAGAAGGACTGTTGCAGAGGATAGAGTTTGAGACTGGGGTGCCGCAGGACACTTGAAGAAAGCAGAGGTTAAATACTGGGGTGAAGAAGGAATGTTACAGAGAGAAGAATTTGGGAAACTGGAGTGCATAAGGATCTTACAGAGAGCAGAGTTTGGAGACTGTCGTGCAGAAGGACTGTTGCAAAGAGCAGAGATTGGGAGACTGAGGTGCAGAAGTTCTGTTACATAGAGCAGAGCTAGAAAAATGGGTGCAGAAGTATCTTACAGAGAGCAGAATTTGAAGACTGAGGTGCAGAAGGAGTATTGTAGAGATCAGAGTTTGGAGACTTGGGGTGCAGTAGGATCATTGCAGAGAGGAGAGTTTGGAGACTGGGGTGCAGAAGGACTGTTATACAGAGCAGTGTTTGGAGAATGGGTTGCTGAAGGATCTTACAGAGAGCAGTGGTTGGAGACTGAGATGCAGGTGGACTGTTACAGAGAGGAGAGTTTGGAGACTCAGGTGCAGAAGGACTGTTACAGAAAGCAGAGTTTTGAAATTGGGCTGCAGAGGGACTATTACAGAGCCGAGGTTGGAGACTGCGGTATAGGTTTGTTACCGAGAGCAGAGGTTGGAGACTGGGGTGCAGAAAGACTCTTACATAGAGCACAGGTTGGAGACTGAGTTGCAGAAGGATAGATACAGAGAACAGAGGGTGAGACTGCGGTTCAGACAGACTAATACAGAAAGCAGAGATGGAGACTGGGGTGTAGAAGATCGTTACAATGAGCAGAGTTTGAAGACTGAGGTACAGAAGGACTGTTACAGAGAGCAGATCTCGGAGTCTGGGGAGCAGAAAAACTGTTGCATTTGACACAGGTTAAATACTGGGGTGAAGAAGGAATGTTACAGAGAGCAAAGTTTGGAACTGGAGTGCAGAAAGATCTGAAAGAGAGCAGAGGTTGGAGACTGTGGTGCAGAAGGGACTCTCAAAGAGCAGACATTGGAGACTGGGTTCCAGAAGGATCGTTCAAGAGAGCAGATTTTAGAAACTGGGGTGCAGAAGGACTGTTACACAGAGCAGAGTTTGGAGACTGAGATGCAGAAGGACTGTTACAGAGATTAGAGTTTGGAGACTGGGGTTCAGATGGATCTTACAGAGAGCAGATTTTAGAGACTGGGGTTAAAAAGGAGTGTTGCAGAGATCATATTTTGGAGACTGGGGTTGAAAAGAATCGTTGCAGAGAGAAGAGGTTTGAGATTGGGGTGCAGAATGTCTGTTACAGAGAGCAGAGGTTGGAGACTGTTGTGCAGAAGGACTGTTACAGAGTGCAGAGTTTAAAGACGGGGTTGCAGAAGAATCTTCCAGAGAGCAGAGTTGGGAGACTGAGGTGCTGAAGGACTGTTACAGAGAGCAGAGTTTGGAGACTGGGGTGCAGGAAGGGTCTTGCAGGGAGCAGGGTTGTGACACAGATGTGCAGAAAAAGTGTTTTAGAAAAAAGATGTTAGAGACTGGGGCACAGAAGGACTGTTGCAGAGAGAAGTCTTTTGTAACTCGGGTGCAGAAGGACTGTTGTAGAAGCAGAGGTTTCACACTGGCGTGCAGAAGGACTGTTACAGACAGCAGAGGTTCGAGACTTGGATCCAGAAAGACTGTTACAGAGAGCAGAGATTGGATACAAGGGTGCAGAAGGATCTTACAGAGAGCAGAATTTGGAGACTGAGGTGCAGAAGGACAGTTGCAGAGATTAGAGGTTTGAGACTGAGGTGCATTATGATCATTGCAGGAGCGAGGGTTGGAGACTGGGGTGTAGAAGGCCTGCTACAGAGAGAAAAGTTTGGAGACTGGCGTGCAGAAGGCCTGTTAAAGAGAGGAAAGGTTGGAGACTGGGGTGCAGAAGGACAGTTATAGAGAGCAGAGTTTTGAGACTGGGTTGCTGAAGGATCTTACAGAGAGAAGAGGTTGAAGACTGAGGTGCAGAAGGACCCTTACAGAGAGCAGAGTTTGGAGACTGAGGTGCAGAAACATTGTAACAGAAAACTAGATGTTGCAAATTGGGGTGCAGAAGAAACGTTACAGAAAGAAAAGTTTGGAGACTGTGGTATAGAAAAACTGTTACAGAGTGCAGAGGTTGGATACTAGGTTACAGAAAGACTGTTGCAGAGAGCAGAGGATGGAGACTGGGGTCTAGAAAGATCGTTGCAGAGAGAAGAGTTTGGAGACTGGGGTGCAGAAGGACTGTTGCAGAGAGCAGATTTTGTAGACTGGAGTGCAGATATACTGTTGCAGAGAGCAGAGGTTAAAGACTGAGGTGTAGAAGTAATGTTACAAAGAGTAGAGTTTGGAGACTGGGGTGCAGAAGGACTGTTACAGAGAGCAGAGGTTGGATACTAGGGTTCAGATGGATCTTACAGAGAGCAGAGGGTTGAAGACTGGGGTGCAAATGGACTGTTGCAGAGAGCAGAGTTTGGAGACTGGAGTGCAGAAGGACTGTTACAGAGAGAAGAGTTTGGAAACTGAGGTGCAGAAAGATCGTTGCAGAGACCAGATCTTGGTTACTGAGGTGCAGTAGACTGTTGCAGAGAGCAGATGTTGTAGACTGAGGTGCAGAAGGAATTGTTACAGAGAGTAGAGGTTTTAGATTTGGGTTCAAAATGCCTGCTACAGAGATCAGAGGTTGGAGACTGGGGTGCAGAAGGACGTTACAGAGAGCAGAGTTTGGAGACAGGGTTGCAGAAGCACTTCTAAGGAGAGCAGAGTTTGGAGACTGAGGTGCAGCAGGACTGTTACAGAGAGCAGAGTTTGGAGACTGGCGTGCAGAAGGATCATTGCAGATCACAGAGTTTTCAGACTGAGGTGCAGAAGGACTGTTGCAGAGAGCAGTTTTTGGAGACACGGGTGCAGAATGACTGTTGCAGAGAGTAGACGTTGGAGATTGGGATGAATAAAGATCGTCCTAGAGAGCAGAGGTTTGAGACTAGGGTGCAGAAGGACTGTTACAGAGAACAGAGGTTGTAGACTGGGGTGCAGAAGGCCTGTTACAGGGAGAAGAGTTTAGACAAATGGTGCAGAAGGACTGTTACAGAGGAGGAAGAGTTTGGGAGACTGGGTTACAGAAAGATCTTACACAGAGCAGAGGTTGGAGACTGAGGTGCAGAACGACTGTTACAGAAAGTAGAGGTTGGAGACTGAGGTGCAGAAGGATTGTTACAGAGAGCAAGACAGATGTGAGATCGGAAAGAGCAGATGTTGGAGACTGAGGTGCAGAAGGAATGTTGCAGAGGGCAGAGTTGGAGACTGAGGTGCAGAAGGAATGTTGCAGAGAGCAGAGTTTGGAGACTGGGTGCAGAAGGACAGCTAAAGAGAGAAGAGGTTGGAGACTGGGGTGCAGAAGGACAGCTAGAGAGAGCAGAGTTTGGAGACTGCAGTACAGAAGGACCGTTAAAGAGGGCATACATTGGAGACTAGGGTAAAGAAGGACGGTTGCAGAGAGCAGATGTTGGAGACTGTGGTTTAGAAGGACTGTTGCAGAGAACAGAGGTTAGAGAATGGGGTGTAGAAGGACTTTTGCATAGAGCAGAGTTTGAAGACTGAGGTGCAGAAGGACTGTTACAGAGAGAAGAGGATGGAGACTGAGGTTTAGAAGGACTGTTAGAGAGAGCAGAGTTTGGAGACTGGCGTGCAGAAGGATCGTTGCAGACAGAAGAGGTTTGAGACTGGGGTGCAGAAGGACTGTTACAGAGAGTAGAGTTTGGAGACTGAGGTGCAGAAGAATCGTTGTTGAGAGCAGAGTTTGGACACTGAGGTGCAAAAGGACTGCTACTGAGAGCCAAGGTTGGAGACTGGGGTGCAGAAGAACTTTTACAAACAGCAGAGTTTTTAGACAAGGTTTCTCAAGGATCTTACAGAGAGCAGAGATTGTAGACCAAGTTGCAGCAGGACTGTTACAGAGCACAGAGGTTGGAGACTAGGGTGCAGAATGATCGTTGCAGAGAACAGAGTTTTCCGACTGAGGTGCAGAGGAATATTGAAGAGAGCACATGTTGGAGACTGGGGTGCAGATGGATTGTTATAGAGAAAAGAGTTTGGAGACTGGGGTGTAGAAGGCCTGTTATGGAGAGCAGAGTTTGGAGAAGGGGTGCAGTAGTACTTTTCCAGAGAGTAGAGTTTGGAGAATGAGGTACCGAAGGATCGTTATAGAGAGTGGAGTTGGAGACTGCATTGCAAAGGGACTGCTGCAGAGAGCAGAGGCTGGACATGGGGTGTAGAAGAACTGTTGCAGAGAGCACAGGTTTGAGATTTGTGTGAAGAAGCCCTGTTGCAGAGAGCAGAGTTTGGAGATTGGGGTGCAGATGGACTGATACAGACAGCAGAATTTGGAGACTCCGATGTAGAAGGACTGATGCAGGCAGCAGAGGTTGGAGAATGGAGTGCAAAAGGCCTGTTACACAGAGCAGAGTTTGGAGACTGGGGTGCCGATGGACTGTTACAAACAACAGAGTTTGGAGACAGGGTTGCAGAAGGAACTTACAGAGAGAAGATTTTGGAGACTTTGGTAAAGCAGAACTTTTACAGAGAGAAGAGGATGGGAGACTGAGGTTTAGAAGGACTGTTAGAGAGAGC